>NW_006299593.1:807779-843380 GCF_000327345.1 Myotis davidii | reverse complement strand
GTATCTAACATACTTCTTCTGCCCTGTTATTTCTACTCCCCACGATGACAAGACCTTTGTGAGCAGGCTAGGGAGTTGAGAAGAGAAAACTCAATCTCTGCAGTCCAGGCTGCTTCACATTTTTCAGAAATTACTGCATGTTCAAACAATGGAATATTTGTCAAAGTACAACTTGATCACCAGCATTCATCTGTTTTTCATAACCACATTTGACCTAAACTGTGCTGACTAAACAAGGCACCCTGTGTTTCGCAGTCTGGAAAATGTGGCTCCCACCGTCGTTCTTAGACCGCACTAAAACCTCTGGCCCCCAGACTACAGCCTTTTGGTAACTAGGTGCATTCAGATTAGGCCAAGGATGATGTCTGCTGGCTTCCCTTGTCACAGATACTCTTTTTCAATTCATGTTTTGGTTAATTTCTATTTTTTATAGGTATTTCTCAAGAGACTGTAAAGGCACTACCAAATTTTTAATATTTTTCTCTCCCTATGGCCTATGTGCATACATGTAAATTTACATATATAAACACACATACTTTTAACTTTTAAAAAATAAATTTCTGTTTGTTTTTAATGTTTTCTTTTATTAACTTCAGAGAGGGGAAAGGAGAGGGAGAGATAGAAACATCAATGATGAGAGAGAATCATTGATCAGCTGCCTTCTAAATGACCCAACTAGAGATTGAATCTGAAACTCGGGCTTGTGCCCTGACAGGGAATCGAACCATGACCTCCCATTTCATAGGTCGGTGCTCCACCACTGAGACTACACTGGCTGGGCTTAACTTTTTATTTGGAAATAATTTCAATTTACAGAAAAACTGTAAGAATAGTATGGAAAAACACCCATATATTCTTTATCCAGATTCACATACCTTTAATATTTTGCCCTATATCCTTTATCAATTGCTCTCTCTTCCACATAGATGCTTTTCCTTAGTCATTTGAAATTATAATATATATGATCCTTTTAGTCCTAAATAATTAATTGTGCATTTCCTAAGAATAAGAACAATTTCTTATATAACAGCAGAATAGTTATTAATTTTAGAAAATATGTTCCAATTTTGTCAACAGAACCAATAATGTCCTTTATAGCATATGTTCCCTCAACTAAAAGATTTAGTCTAAGATAAGGGTCAGCAAACCATGGCCCAGGGGTCATATCCATCCCATTACTTGTTATATAAATAAAGTTATTGGAATACAACCACACTCATTCATTTACATATTGTGTCTGGCTGCTTTTAAGCTATAACAGTAAACTTCAGTGATTATGAGAGAAACCCTATGGCCCACAGAGCCTAAAATATTTACTATCAGGCCCGTTAGAGAAAATGTTTGCCAATCCCTTGTATAGGATAATACATTGCCTTTAGTTATCATACCTCTTTACTTTCCTTTAATCTAAAATAGTGCCTCACCTTTTCTTTACCTTTTATTAGTGACATTTTTGAAAAATATTTTTTTCTCTCCTTCTCCTTCCTTCCTTCCTTCCTTCCTTCTTTCCTTCCTTCCTTCCTTCCTTCCTTCCTTCCTTCCTTCCTTCCTTCCTAATAGAATGCTCTTCATTTGGGGTTTCTGTGACATTTCCTCATAAATTAGATTCAGGTTATGTACTGGGGGTCAAAATACTAAATAAGTAATGTTGCATCCCTTTCAGGGCATCTCACTCAGAGACACACAAGTCTACCTGATCCTCAATTATGATGTTAATTTTAATCACTGGTAAAGATGGCGTCCAATTACAATTTTTGCCTTGTTATTAATAAGCAATCTTGAAAAGAAACTTTAATGCCACACAAATATACTATTCTTTACCAAAACTTCCCACCTAGATTTAGTATCTAATGATGGTTCCCTGCCTAAATAAATCTTCATTGTAATGACTGCAAAATGAAGAACCATGAAGAGTCTGAGATATTAACCACTTGCAAGCCAACAAACTACTACACCACAGTCCCATGGATGCTAGCAAAAGGCACAAATTCCTGGATCAGAGATAAAGGACCTCATGGCTAGTATCAATAGCAGTAGCCAGAGAATCAGCATTTATGCTTGCACCAATCCTCAGAGTCCCAATTTGCACAGGGCAATGTGAAGAGGTCCAGGTGACGCCTGCACACAGCAGTTTTCTTTACCAGAGAAGAACCTTGAGCACAGGGGATCCAAAAATCTTTGTTCCACAAAAAAACACTATCTTGATCTTCCAAAGCTGGAAGCACAGCTGCTTTTTTTCTCAGGTGGGAGACATTATCCCTGCCTTACAAAGCTGATGGCACACACAACTTGAAAAGATGGTCTACAACAGTCAGTGCTCCTGTACACAAAATGTACAGAGATGCAAGCGACACATACTGTCTCCCAAATGTCAACTACTACAAGTATATTGCTACAAGTAAGACCACAGTCTTCTCCTCTATTTATGCATGCCTGTATTTATGTATAAATGTATTCGTTCATTCATATATCTATTTAATATTTGTATAGACTCATAGTGTTCTATCCTTCCCAATGAAAACACCCATACTTGCAAACCTTTTGTTTTTTCCATTAAGATTTTTAAAAACCCAGCTACTTTTTTACTGTGTTAGTTGATGGAAGAGATTATACTTCTGAATTTCTGAATAATGTAGGAAAATCTGGAAAGACAATATGCCAAATGCAACTAAAACTTAGGGAAAGTATCCTCAAGCCCCTCCTAAAAACCTGAATAATGGCTTTTTTAAGAAGTCATATGTAGCCCTGTTGATTGTTTAAGCCCAAAACCAGTTGCAGCAAGTGTGATGTGTTACATACGGACTTTTCACTTGTTTATAGATACTGGTTTCAATAGCATCTTTTTATGTTATAAGAAAAAAAATACTAGTAGGCAGACAGATCATTTTCATGTAATAAAAGTAACTGCTAGTACTGTACTTCTCCCTATACCTATGGTCAGCAGGCCTCCCCATAATATGGTTCTGGACAACCATTTTGATAAACATAGTCGCATAAAACCTGAGAATACAGAATTGTTAAAGTACGCAGCAAAGTCAACTTCAAAGGAGAAAGACTTTTTGAAAAGGTAGACTAAAAAATGCAGAAGGCCTTCCCACTTCCATTCCATTTCCAACCATTATTGACAGAAAACCCTTAGGTCTAGTCGCTTATTAGTAGCAGAAGAAGAAAAATTATGGATTATGTTTATAAAGTTTATGTATCTATTCTATATCACACTAGAGGCCCAGTGCACAAAATTCGTGCTCTAGGGGGCGGAGGAGTCCTTCAGCCCGGCCTGCACCATCTCGCAGTCCCCCTCAGGGGATTTCCGACTGCCGGCTTATGGCTGAATGGCTTTCTGCTACTGCACAGCCTGCTGCTTGAGCTTCAGCAGCTGCTGTACTTGCATGGACTGAGCCACCATGGTCTGTCCTGCGAACACCATCGGGTGGGTGAGTGAAGCACGAAGGCAGGCTCACCCTGAGTTCCCTGCACTTCCCTGAGTCACTGAGTTGTTCAGACTGCCTTCTACAGAGAATGGCACCAGGATTGGGCTTAAGCCGGCAGTCGGACATCCCTCTCGCAGTCCAGGACCCCTCGGGGGTTGTAGCAGTGTGTCAAGTGGCAGGCAGCCAGGTAGGAGCCTAAGTCGGGGCCAGGTGCTGCACCACTCGCGCTCATCATGGCCTGCTGCACCTGCTGCCACTGCTCAGTAGTGCTGCCGCGAAGTTGGGAGAGGCTCCCACTGTGGTAGCTGTGCTAGCCAGCCATGAATGAGCCCGGCTTCGGGCTGAGCAGCACTCCCCCTGTGGGAGCGCACTGACCACCAAGGGGCAGCTCCTGCATTGAGCGTCTGCCCCCTGGTGGTCAGTGTGCATCATAGCGACCAGTCATTCTGGTCGTTCCGCCTTAACGGTCGTTTAGGCTTTTATTATATAGAGTAGGACGCAATGTAATATACTGAGTAACCATACTTGTAAGTGCTTAGAATTGGACTTCACTCCTAGCACAATGAATTTAGCCACTTTAATCATGATGATAATGGATAGAGGAAAAAACACAAGACAGAATGTATAACTAGTTTTTAATTCTAATTCCACTATTTACCACTTATGTGACTTAAACGAGTAATTTAACTGTGCTAGGCCAAGAATAGTTTTCTGTGAAAAGAGATTACTAAAAGAAAGAATATTCAAAAGCCCTGCTCCCCCTAATATTTTATGATTCTTAATCGCCAGATTAGAATTTTTATAATGGTAACATTAAATAGGGATGGGTTGCAGGAGGAAAGGCACAGGTTTTCTTGTATTATTTATTATATCTGTATATTTATATCTGCACATGCATTAGTCTAGTTCTTAGTCCCTTATTCCTTCCCCACTGCATTCTTAAAGAGTTATTTTTATAAGAGGAACTTTGGAGACTGGGGAAAGGGAAGAGAATATGTACTAGTAAGATTTGAAAGGAGAAATCTTTAAGATTTAGTTTGCTGCAGATACTATGTCAGGTGTTTTTACATATATTCTTTAATTTTATTCTCACAGAAACACTGTGAGAATGAAATTATTTGAATGTTTTTAAATATGGAAATAGAGCCCTGAGCAGTGTGGCTCATTTGGTTGAAGCATCACCCCCTACACCAAAAGGTGGTGGGTTTGATTCTTGGTCACTTATGGGCACACATGTTTGGGTTTCAGGCTCAATCCCCAGGGTGGGGGAGGGGTGTGCAGGAGGCAGCTGATCAATGATTGATTCTATCTCATCATTGATGTTTCTATATCTCCCTCTCCCTTCCCCTCTGAAATCAATAAAATATAGGTATTTTTAAGAAAAACATTGAGGCAAGAAAATAAGATGGATTCTACCTATGCTCTGAGAAAATCTGGGATGTGGAGAGACTAAAAGTCTAAGTTTCTACTCCAGTGTTAAGGCTCTAAACTACCTCATCTTCACACTGTGGTCTGAGTTATAGGACTCTGAGAAAATACAGAATCCACTACAGTCGCAAGCTCAGCTTTTCCATCCCCCATAATTTAAAATAAATCAGTTCTAGTCATAGATTAAAAACAAACTCTTTCATTACACCTGCTACAACCATGGATAAACATGAGCTCCAGTTATAGCATTTGCTTCTGGTTAGATCATTTTGGTAGATGCAACTTACATAACTGTGTGAATGAGCAAATTTCCCCTATAAAACAAAAGGAAATTCCTCCCCTACTTGTCCTCTAGTTTAGATCATGAGGCTCTGGTTACAGTTATTTATACTCCTCCTCATAATGTCCAAAACTACTGGGACAATGTATTAAACTAAGTTTTCAGTATAGAAGGCATTTTTAAACAGTAAAAAAGAAAAAAAATTAAAAATTTTTAAATTTAAAAACTGAAAACAAACAAAAACCTGGCGGTCACAACCAAAATAGAAAGGAAAAGGAAGAAAAAGATGTAAGTGATCTGATTCACTATATGAGATGAGGGAGAGAATATTATAAATGCCAAATCCAGAGTTCTCAGTAATGGGAGAAATTTGGCATAATTATACAAAGAAACATTAAAAGGAAGAAACAAAATATAAAGTAAGTTTCAGGAAAGAAAACTGCCTGTCCAGGACATCATTATGAGAGATGGGGGTCTGTCCATCTGGAGTAAAGACCATGCGCAGGCAGGGGGAAAAGACCGAGAGGTGAAGTAAGAGTTAAGCCAAGGATAGAATATGGAAGACTGTATAAGCCAAGTTAAGAAATTTACTTTATTCTAAGAACAATGAGAAATTAAAATAGTTAGGGCACAGTTTTGATACAATTTAAATTGTGTTTAGAAGGATTACTGGGTATTATATGGAAAATGAATTATTTCTTATTCATTTTACCACAGCTTAATAAATAGTTATATTAATTGTGGTATCGAAAGCTGTTTAAGTGAGATATTATTGTTAAAAAAGGGAAAAAAAAGCAAACACACTTGAGAAGTTCAATGTTCCCAAAGTAAGCATTTTGAAAAACAAATGCAAACATGTCTAGGGAAAAAAATTTAATCATTTTTCCCCTTGTTTTGTTCAAAGCCAATTGATATGTATGCCCATGGGTAATAAGGTCACCAGGTTAAAAGAGCAATATGACAATCATAAAAAGTTAGATTACAGCTACTACAAACCAGGGCCCATTAGCCCATACTACAGGAAAGTTATCACTATAAATGGCTTTTCCTGTGTCCTTATCAATGCAGTGCACAAAGTATCTCACCCTCAGCTTTTCTCTATGATCTATGTAGTGTTTACGCCTATCTAACCTCACCAGGCACTTGGTGGGTCAGTGAAACTAGAGGCCGTGAGATATGGCAGGAGAGTGATGGAACAATCTGTTAAGTGTCAGAGATGGACTAGGAGTCACCAAATATTTCAGGGCAAAACTTTCCACATTAAAAAATAAAAAAAACCTCTCGAGAAAATACTTAACATACATTCTATGGCTCAGAAGTACTCAAGATCACTATGGAAACAAACGAGAAAGCTTCCAGCTCTGTTCTTACAGTGTAAGCTGGCTTCTCCACAGGGCAACTTGCATTTGCCTTAGATAGTGGGGCCAAACAGATGAACATTCTGAGAGGGGGGAAAAAGTCCATTTAAAATGAAAATTTAAAAAAAAAAACAGTTATACAGATCATTAAGAGGAATAGTGTCTAAATATCAGCTCCTGAAATATTAGTCACATAAAGTTCTTAAAAAATAAATTTCAAGTATATGAACATCAGAATTCCTTCCTAACATGCCATTCCAAAGGATTTGAAAATGCTACATACTCATTTCAAATTACTGTTCTCAGGAAAGCTTTTCCATTAAAAGTTCAATGTTCTTTTCTTATTTCCCAATGAAAATGTATATATTTCAAATAAGAATGATGGAATTTTTTTTAAGAAACCAGGCCTTTACAGAGTCCCTTACAAAGCAGCTTTTCTCTTTTCCATTAAATTATAAACTTTCTTTAAATATATTTTTATTGATTTTTAGGAAGAAAGGAAGGGAGAGAGAGAAATACAGATGAGAGAGAAACATTGATAGGCTGCCTCCTGCACGCCCCCTACTGAGGATCAAGCCTGAAACCTGGGTCCGTGCCCTGAAGGGGAATCAAACCAACAACCTCTTGGTGCAGGGTAGACACTCAACCACTGAGCACACTGGCTAGGCAATTAGAAACTTTTTGAAAGCAGAAAGTCTCCTGACCATCTTTACATTTCACTGTAAATAAATAAAATTAATCATGGTTATAATTGAAAATGGCTATTTTTTTGCAGATCTTCTCAGAATATACTTGAATATACCAATAGGAACTATAAAAAACCCAAAACAGCAACAGAGTAGAGTTTCAATGACATTGGAAACAGGAGCCTCTTTTTTCTTAACAGATAGACTGATGAGACTGGTGTTCTCCAGAAACATATCTTTAGAGACAACTTTAAGCAAACTGGAACATTAAGCTCTACACCTCTGGTGATGCTAGAGTTCTATCTACAGTTTCCAATTTCGTGTGACCCAAAAAATAAGGTGATGTTTCCCTCTCTCTTTCTTTGTAACACCATCTTTGAAAATGCCAAAGAAGAAGAAAAAAACCACACACAAAAAGAAAAACACCTTGCTCGCAAACTAGGCACCCAGAATCCTGCACATAGGTCTCATTCTCATTTGTCTTCATTTCTACCATAGGAAGAGTAAATGACCCTGCTTGTACTTAACACCCAGATGGAATATTTAAATGTCCACTCAAGTGTCTTTGTAAAATATTGAAAGAGTTTAAATAAAGGATTTTTACTATAATTATTTAAAATAAATACAACTCTACAGTCTCAACATTTATAATAGAATCAAAGTAGCTCTAAAAAACTAGGCTATGTTAAAATACAATCAATTTTAATGAAAACTAAAAAAACAAACAAACAAAAAAAAAACAGAGCTCTATTTACCTATTAGAATTTACTGTCAGATCAATGGTTGGTGAGAAGCACTGACAAAAAACTACGTGAAGTTGATGTGTGATTTTTTTTCATTTGCCAACCTACATGTAGCAGAAACGTTTTGCTATATTTTTTAAATGGGGGTCTCATTTTTTTAAATCAATAATATTAAAATCTGACCATTAAAACTACATTTAATTCTTCAGATTTACTTTAAGTCTATGTTCCAATTTTTGCTGCTAAATTTGCTAGACTATTAAACAACAGTGCCTTTTGATAAAAGTTCAGGAATAAGAACCCTAAAACTCTTACCTCTGGTGCCAACAAATCTATTTCATATCATGATTCAGTGTAAGGCCAGTCTCTACAAAGTAAGGTGTTTTCTTCATATTTAACCTATAAGTCACTTACTTAATGTACTCAAATTTGTGAACAAAGTATTATATGAGACTGCTGAACAAAGTATTATATATAATTCAAGATAATATTATTATAAATACATATGTGAACAACAACCCTTCAACTCCCATTATACAATGGGATCTTTTAGTCTAGCTTTGAGAATGCCAAAACTATTCACTTTCCTTTAGTTGAAAACTCCAGTATTTATTTCCCAAGTGTTTTACTAAAATAGCCGATTGCTACCAAAGTTCTCTAAGTAGTTTCACTAATTCCCTGAACACCTCAGAAAACATGTCACTTAGAACTGCTTATATCTGTCCTTTTTTCCATTCACCACATCCTTTCCTTGCTATTATCTATAGCTACACACCATGAATTTGTAGTCTCCTCCAGCTGTCAGTGCAGACCATGTGAGCAGAAACCTTCAGATTAGAAAGGGAGAAATATGTTCCAGGAAGCTTCCTGCCCACGCCACCTCACCCCATCCCCTGCTCCAGTGATGATCTTGAAGGATTGTAAAGAGCTTGTGGGTAAGTTCTAGCTCTGCTGCTGATTCACCTCTCCTGATTATAGCCAAGTAGAAAGAGATATTATTAAAAGTAAGAGATATTATTAAAAGTAAAATACTCTAAAACAACACAATTACTTATGTTCAAGAAGATAAATTACTGACTAGAGTTCTCATAATTATTCCTAAATCTCTGCTCTGATCCTTTCCAAGTAGAAGAATTCAGGGGACAAAACTGTTAGTTTAGGTGCTAAGGCTAATTTATTCTTAACAAAAAAAAGCAGGTGACCAGCTTGCCATGGATAATGGCTGCTCAGAGAATAAGGATTTATGATACAGAAATAAGGTCACTTTGAAATATGCTTTTAAATTTAGATTTTGGCAAGGCTTCTAAACCTAAGAAAAAGGCAAGGTGGTAGGGAGTCCTTAGGAGACATAAAAGGGGACACTCAAATGGAACTGGGGTAAGCTTTTCCGAGGCACAGGTCTATAATCAGTAGATACCTAAAACATAACTCACCTTGTAGTTCCCTTTAGATGAGGGATTCTTTCAAGATCTATGATGGATAAGACTCAGAAACTGGGGAAGCCTCTGAAATTCCTAGCAAAATTCTACATGCATGTACCTATGTGCATTTTGTCTGGGGGAAAGGTTCACAGCTTTCATTAAACTCTCAGAGGCCCTTTGCCCAAGGAAGTTAAAAAATTATATTGAACTTGCTCGAACCTTTGTAATAATGAATTCAATGCACTATTACATTCTGCATTTCCTTATATCTTTGGCCGGTTTACAGTCTTCTTTAGTGATCGAAGGGAATTAGATACAACTGAGGTTTCTCCTAATCCATGTAATACTGAGGGGCTGCTGCTTACTAAAAAAATTCATGTGTTGCTATAATTTCTATCCCTAAAACCAAGATGTCAGAAATCTTTAAAGTAAACTTTTTATTATAGTATAACAAACATGCAGAAAAATACCTGGGGGTAGGGTTGTATTTACAGGTTTGATCCCCAGTCTCTTAATGACACCCAAGTTCTTCTTATGGTGTGTGTGTGTGTGTGTGTGTGTGTATCCTTTCAGTGATAGAAGGGTGAGTGGGCAGCAAATTTGGAGAAGAGTCAGAAAGATGTTGCAGTATATAGAGGAGCTTAAAAGTACATACAAATCTTTTCTAAAATGAGCTGGTTTCAAGGCTTGGAGCCCATCAACATGACAGACATCACTGAGTTGATAGAATTTTTAAAAAAATCTGCCAGACAGACTGGTTTCTTATCTTCATTAAACAGATAGTCCACCCATATTTTAAACTACTACTCCACCATGTACAAGAATCTCAGATTATTATTATTCATCACTTCCATTCCAGAAAACATTTTAGCTTATTTTATCCCTTCTTAAAAATATTCTCTTTAATAACTGTAAAATGTTTTATATCCTGCCCCTTACCTGCTCATCTCTAAACTGTATATGAAGAGTTAAATAGTAAAAGCTGTTTAAAATAATACTACAAAATATATCTACCTTTGCCCTGTACACTTCCATTGCATTACTACATCAAGGACCAAGTCTCAATTAACCACTATCTGACCCTTGTTCACTTTCTTCCCTCCCCTCCTCCTGCCAAAGTTTGCCCTTCCTGCCAAAGTTCAGCACTTCCTAGAAAAGTCTCACAGCCTGTTTGATATTGTACTTCACTTTAGTCACCAAAGGAAGAATTTACAGGTGCTTGGCCCCATCTATAAGACCATGACCGAAGTCTGACCTCCTGTTACAATACGTGAACTCCTGCCCTACTGATAAGGCTGGCAGATATAAGTAGGATTTTTCAAATAATCCTTTGGGAATTTATAAGCAGCACAGCCATAAAAGGGGGGTGAATGGAAGGTCGGTTTCACTAAAAATAATAAATATTGCCATGTTTATTCAAAGTGTGCCTTGTTATCCTCCAGGCCAAAAGTTCAGATAAACACTATTGTAAATGACAAAATATTAGAACTTTTTGTTACTTCTGTTATGATCCTTCCGTTGGACACCAATAGAACTGTTTTCCCTCGTCTGAGTCCCAGCCCTGATATTGTATAACACTGCCTGAGACTAAAATGCTGGATTCATTTGCGGGTCAAAGGAGGGCAGGTATCTTTCAAAATCAAAAACAAGCATTTATTGAGTACTGAATGCTAGGTGCAAGGGCTAAAAAAAGATGAATAAAACATGGTACCTGCCCTAAAAGAGCTTATACTCTATTGAGGGAAGAGTACATATTTAGAGTAATATAATATAATATAATATGCACTAATAGAAACATGGACTGGGTCCTATAATAGTGCAAAGGGGATGGGGACCCACCGTGGTCAACCTGAAATGTCAGGAAAATTTGCTGGTATGAAATAAATATGAATTAGTGAGTTAAAAAGAAATGAGAATAGCAATTCAGGCAGTAGGACTAACATGAGGAATGTATGAGAATATATCATGAAAGCTAGGTGGTAAGCAGCAGAAATATGACAGACAGGACATGGAAAACCTTTCTAGACTACAACATGCTATATTATCTTCTATAATTCTATATTTTATTCCACAGACGACCACTTAGAGAATTTTAATCAGTAACATATATGTCAAATTTGCATGACAGATTACTGTCACAACAGGGAAAAGTGAGTTAGTGGTTTATGCTGTAAGGTAGAGAGAACAGTTAGTTTCAATAATCCCTATAAGAATCTGAACTAGGGCAACCATTTTAAGATGGGGAGGATGAGATGAAGTAAAAAAAAAAATTTGAAATACATTTTATTGTGTGTGCCTACTGGGGATGTGCCTGCAACGAAGGTACATGCCCTTGACCGGATCGAACCTGGGACCCTTCAGTCCACAGGCCGACACTCTATCCACTGAGCCAAACCGGTCAGGACAGATGAAGTAAAAATTTTGAGATCAAGGTAACATTTGTAAGATTTGGAGATCTGAATATGGTATGAGAAAAAGAAAGAGTCTAGGTTTCTGCATGGTAACTAGGTAGATGATACTGTTATTACCTGGGCTCACTGTAAATTCAGAAGTAAGTTTTACGGTGGTGGTGGGAACAGTGAGTTCATTTTGAAACACAGGACTTGTGCTGCCTATGGAATATCCAAAAGGTACGGTTCAGTACACTATATACTAACAAGTGCAAAGCTCAAGGAAAAGCTAAGAAATACAGACACAGGTTTGAAAGTCATTAGCACATTAAACCATGAAAATAAGTACTATCATTCAAGAAAGGAAAGAGAGAAAGAAGTGGAAAAACTGAAGGACACAAAGAAGGAAAACCCACAAGGACCAAAACAGGTAGCAATTCTCAAAAAGCCTGGTAGAAGAGAAGAAACACGTTGAGACGAAAGACGAAGGGATTAAGAATTTTAAGAAGGACATTATCAACAAAGTCAAAAGCAGCTAAAAAGTCCAGTAAGATATTGACTGAGGGTGGTGATATGAACAGAAGATAAATATACTGAGTTGATGAGAAACAAAGAATGAATAAGTAAAGAGAAGTTTTGGAATGGAAAGCAATGAGAGGAATAAGGTTTATTTTCTGCTCAGTCCTAATTTCTTTACTCCCAAATCTAATATTAATCTTAATTACATCAGAATGTAAGAAAATATTTGTTACAAATATTCATATTCAATAATCCACTTTTAAATATCTTTGCCAATATTATGAGGACCTATCCTTCACCATCCAAAATACAAATTACTCCTTTGAGGATGAGGAAACAAATACAGAAAAGTGACAAATTACAGCCCCCAAAAGGCTTTGAAAAGAGTCATCCCTAGATGTTATACATGGTCTGGCCCTTACTTTAGCAAAGGAGATATCTGAGTTATTAAAGTCCCTATAAATCTGGAACAGCAATGTTTAAAAGATAACCATGCATTCCAGAAAAATATAGAGCTGAGATCTTACCACTTTGGAAAGTTATATCTTTTAAAAATCAGAAAACATGGGAGAGAAGGTCTGTTTCTGCCATATAAACACTGGCTCATTAAATTGTTACAATAAAGTTATGAATATCAAATATCTCATCATTACAAAATACCACTGTGTAGAATTTATTTTTAAGTGGGCAATTTAAGGTCTTCCTGTTTAGTCTTCACAGTTTAGGACTATATAGTCTTTGTATACTTAAGAATGTACAGATTTTAAATAATTGATCAACTTTTTATGTTGATGGCAGAGATTAGAACCGCTATTTACATGTCGATACTTTGTCAAATACTTTTTAAAATACTAATTATGTGTCTAATTATCAGCATCAGAAATACGTAACTTTTGTTAGCTCAACTGTCCTCTATTAAATGCTAATTATGTGCCACAGACTGGTCCAGGCACTGTTCATACAATACCTATAACTGCACTAAGCAGGTAATTATTATCACATTCCCCATGTGAAAAGCTAAGGTTTAATTGCGCAAATAAATTACTTCAGTGCTCTTATGAATCACTATTAGAGCTCTCACTTGAGGAAAATTTGTTAAAATTTCCATATCATGAAATCTGACAAAAACTAGCATGCACACAGTAATGAGATATAGTGCTGTCATGTTATAGTCATTCAAAAATTGTAACTTCTGCCATGATAGATTGTAATTTCCTTTTAAAGCAGAACTTCTTGACTTATCCATTCATCCTTGCTTCTCCAAACCCATATCATGCAGAAGAGAAAATCAGTGTTTATTGAGTAAATAAGTAAATGAATAATAAGGTCAGAGTTTGCATATGTTCAAACAAATGTACTGCATTCTTCAGCTACCACTTTTCTATTTATTCATTCAACTAATAGAAAGGAACTACCATATGTCAAGGACTGTTGTTTGTACTAAGAATATAACATTAAACTAAACAAAGTATCCATTTTCATAGACTTCACACTATTTAAGAGGAAAAAATCATTTTTGCTATTATGAGGCCTAACATAAACCTTAAAACTTGATATGCGTGAATATGGTTCTTATTCTAATGACATTTGGGTTAAAAACAACTGTGAATTCCTATAACCATACATGCTAATGAAGAGACTAAATAAAATCATGGAAAATGGAATCAGGATGATAGGGAGGAAGAAGAAAGTTGTATGGCAAAGAAAAAAATGCATATGACTGCACATGGGATTTCTACTCAATTTTCAAGGAATAGAAACTCCTATCTTATATAAATAATTTCATAAAATAGAGAAAAGGAAAGAATGTTCAACCATTTTAATGAAACTAGTATAACACTGACTTACAAACCATATAAGGACAATACCAAAAAAAGAAAGGAAAGTATAGGCCTGTGTTACTTATAACCATACATATAAATACCAAAAATAAAGAGTAAAAATAAATAAATAAATAAACAAACAAACAAATAAGACTTAAATTCCACAGGATGTTAAAAAAGCAGTAATACATCCTCATCAAGGTAGATTTATCTAAAGAATACAAGGATGGTTTAATATCAGAAAAATCTATCAATGAAATTCATCATATTTATAAACTAAAGGATAAAAACCTCAGAATTATATCAATATATCTAGCATACAAGTTCAATAAAATGTGACATTCATTTATGTTTTTACTTTTAAAAATTCAGGAGTCTAGGAATAACTAGATGAATCTTTACCAAAAATCTACTGTAAACATCAGTTAAGAGAGAAACTACAAATACATTCTCTTTGAGATAAGAAATCAGACCAGGATGCACAATATCACCTTCCTAAACAACAAAGTAATAATGATCCTGGTGAATACAATAAGACAATAAAAAGAACAGTGAGATATACAAACAGAAATAAAAGAAAATCAATATCTACAGACATAATGATCAACTATATAGTAAGCTATCATAAACTAAAAAACAAACTGTAATAAAAGAGTTGAACCAAGTTGCCAGGTGTAAGGTTAAACATACAAAAATCAAGCATGCTTCAATATCAGCAATAACTAATTAGAAATAAAGTAGAAAACAGTAACAAAAATTACAAGTATTTTACTATTACCCTAACAAAGAATGCCCAAGCATTCTGTTACTAGACATAGAAAAAGCTCAATTAAATAATTTAAAAGATCTTACTCTTTCATGAATGAGATGACTCAGCATTATAAAAGTATCAATTCTACCCCAAATTTTTCTATAAATGCAATCAATTCAAATCAAAATCCTAGAAGTACTTTTTTATTAACTCAAACTGATTCTAAAATATATATTTAAAAGTAGAGGTTGATAATAGTGAAAGCAATTTAAAAGAGAAAAAATGAGAAGTGACTTCTTTTACCTTTTATGTAGATATGTTAAAAAAACCAAATGTAACAAACTATAGAGCTGAAAAATAGATTCATATAAATATGCATATTAGGGTATTGCAGAGGTACTACCAGGAATCACTGGAGATGTACAAATTATGTAGTAGATGAGATTGGTAAAATTGAATTCATCATATAGAAAAAAATTAAGTTCGATCTATACTTCATAGTATATAAAATGATGAACCCAAGCTAGATCAAAATTGAAATATGAATGGTAAAATGTTAAAGATAATGTAAGGGAATGCTCTATGACATCAGAATATAAAGGGATTTAAAAAAAACACCAAAAATACAAAACAAACTACATGAAAGGTTACAATTCATGGACTTGATTATATCAAAATCAATAATTTTTGTTTCATGAAAAATAATATAGACATAGTTTAGCGTATGGTGCCAAACTGGAAAAAAAATTCACAGTAACCTAAACTGTTAATATCTACCATATATAAGAAATTTCTGAAATTTCTCTTCCCAGCAAAAAGAGAAAACTAAAGTAAGAAATCTTGAGAATATCACTCTAAGCGAAATAAGTCAGACCGAAAAATTTAAGAACCATATGATCTCACTCATCTGAGATATAAAACAAAGCAGCAAATGAATAAGCAAGAAAAATAAACAAAAACTCATAGACACAGATAACAGTATGATGGTTACCAGAGGGAAGCAAGTTAGGGAGATAGTAAATGGTAAAGGGGATCAAATACATGGTGACCAAAGATCTGACTTTGGGTGGTAGGCACACAATGCAACATACAGATGATGTATCATAGAATGTACACTTGAGACCTATATAATCTTATTAATCAATGTCATCTCAAATGTAATTTTTAAAAAATCACTGAGACACAGAAACAAAACAAAAAAATCCTTTTCACCTACTTTATATATAACAGGCTAGCCATTTCATAGGGAAAAAAATTATATTTATTTTCTAGGTGTTTTACTAGAAAAAAATGCAATACAAAACTGAACAAAGGTTAAAGATAGGCAGTTTAGAGAAGACAAACCTTAAATGATTAGTAAGTCTAAAATGAGAAGCACAATGTTACAAGTAATCAGAGAAATGCAAATTATAACAAAGAGCTGTCATTCAATATCCATCAGGTTAACAAAATTTAAGAATTAGTGAAATTAAGTATTTTACATATTCCTTATGACCCAGAAATTTCATTCCTAGGTAAAGAAACCATAGAAATTTACACACTAGTCCATAAGGGTATACTATTTGTTACAGAAAAATGTTAGAGGCAAATTTAAGTTTTGATCATTAACATAATAGATAATAACAACAGCAAATTCAAACCATCAGTTAACTATCAAGCAGAAGTGGGAGGCAATGAGTTAAATATACAGACAATAACAAGAATAGATATTAGAAATGGACACATATGTAATACCCTTTGTAATACTTTAAGCAATAAAAAAAAAAAGAATAGATATTAGGAATAGTGCTGAATTAAAAAAAAAAACTACAAGAAGTAAAACTCAATCCATAAGACAAAACCATTTGAATAAGTTAAAAACACCTATACATAAAAAAAATCACAAATTTTCAAGGACACAATCATGACCATATGTTAAACATATTAGAGTTCGTTAGGGATGGGAGACAAGTGGGCTTATGGATAAGAGACAAATGGAAAAAACATGATCAAATAAAATACAAAGGCGGCTTTGTATGAAATGATGATAATATTGTGTCACCAAGTAAGATATATATGATTTCTGTAATTCTTTTTACATGAGAATGAAAAAAACTGTCCACTTATTTTAAAGCCTTGATATATCTCAATCTATATCCTGCTTCATCTTTATATAACAAGGAATGATAGAGAAAAAGAGTGGAGAAGGAGAATAGACAGAGAGGGGAAGAGGGAGCTGGACAGCAAGGAGAACTAAAAGAAGGGCGAATAGAAGAGAGGACGTTACCAGCTTTTTTCTCAAAATAATGGAGATCACCACCAAATACTGCAGGCCATAAAATCCACAGACCAGCCCTAAATGATTTGCTCAGTGAATAGAGTGTCAGACTGCGGACTGAAGGGTCTTGGGTTCAATTCCGGTCAAGGACACATGCCCAGGTTGCAGGCTCGATACCCAGTTGGGGGCATGAAGGAGGCAGCCAGTCAATGATTCTCGGTCATCATTAATGTTTCTAACTGTCTCTCCCTCTCCCTTCCTCTCTGAAATCAATAAAAATAAATACATATTTTTTAAATCCACAGACCAATCCCAAACTATCTGCAGTAATGGCCTAGTGACAATACATTAAATACATGAAGAAAGAAAATGAATAACAGACTGCACTGGGCAATAAGATACACTCAAACTTATTTTGCTTAAAATGGTATTAAAAACAACCATGATAGAAGCTTCACTGAACTTTGCTATAAAAATTATCAATAATGGGCTTCTCTCATCAATTTGTCTTTCATGATACTTTAACTTCATAGTTTAATTTTTTTTACTGACTTTGTATATATCTGTGTGTCTGCATATAGGTGTACAGATGGAGATAAATTCTAATTCATTTATTAGAATACCATTCACACCTATAAAATTTCCTCCCTTTCCATATGCTTTGTATGACAAAAGGAAAAACTGTCATCAGGAATAAAAAAGTTTTTACACATACTAATGTAATATGTAAATATAGACTATTGTTATTTAAATAACTACATTATTAAATTAAGAACTGAAATCTGAACATGTAACTATTTTTAGGTATAATCTACAAACAGGTTGACATAGAAATTAATGTTACTAGCTAAGGCATATTATATGGCAACCATAAAAGGACCAAGAAAAAAAGATTTTTTATAATTAATACTCCTTAAGTAATAGTTTTCTGTCCTTACTCTTAATAAACAGAAAAATATCAAAAATGAGAAAGCAGAGTTTGAATTCAATATGTATCTTTATTAGGCAAAGCCAGATAAACACTCACCAGGACAGAATATATGTGTAGACATCGATAAACAGGAGAGAAATCCACCAAATCTTGGGTCCCAGGTACCTGCAAAACAATCAGATTGTCACAAAATATTCAAACAAAGCTATGAATAGCAACTGCATTCATTTTTACTACTCACTGTAAGGAAAAGATACGGAAATATGCTAGGGAGAAGAGAGGGGCGATCATATAAAAAATAAGATGGAGAATGAAAAAGCCAAACCTAGAAGTAATACCAGCCAATGAACAACGCCTAGAGATTAAACCTGTACATCAAAAGAGAAAGTAAAACAGAAAACATCAGGTAAGAACTGGAGTAGAGTCGCAGTGCTAAAACTGATTTGTTATGTGACCTGACAAAAGTAAATCACAATTTACTTTGGCCTTAATTTCTTCAACTAAAAAAGAAACTACCAGTTGACTCATAGAAATTTAGTAAGAATAAAAGGAGACTATGAAAGTAAATATTAAACAAAACAAAATAAAGCATAAAAGACAAAATAACATAAGAAATATTTTTTAAAGACCTAGCTGAAGTTTTTACTGTAACACTGGTAAATATATGATTGATCAGGATATAAGCACTTCTATGTTTATCAGTTCAAATTTATTGACAATTTTGTTCATTTGCTTGCATCCATGAAGGCAGAGATTACATCTCCATGTTTAAGAATCTCATAGTGCTGTGTACTCTGTAAGCACTCAAACAAACTTTTATATGAATTCAAAGATTACTAGTAAGGTGCTCCAGATCCTACATTATGGCCCAAGCAGCATTACTGAGAAAAAAATTTACAGATACATGGGGACATGTAGTTAAAGAAAAAGTAAGATTCAAAAGCACATCTTAACACAAAATGAAGCAACAAGTGACCATTGGGGCACTTTTACTAGAAATGACCACATTAAAGCATCTTTGACTGAAAAGTGGAGATCTGAAGGAAATTTGTCTTTCCAGAAAACCAGACCCTACCAGTGAAAACTACAGCTAAGCAAAACACAATCTCAAAAAAAAGGAAAACTAGAAAAACTTGATAAAATCAAATTTATAATAGTATTTACACTACATAAAAATTAAACATGCATGTGAAAAAAAAGACAAGAAACATTAAAAAGAAACTTGATCTGTATAGGACAGGGGTGGGCAAACTTTTTGACTCGAGGGCCACATTGGGTTCTTAAACTGGACCGGAGGGCCGGAACAAAAGCATGGATGGAGTGTTTGTGTGAACTAATATAAATTCAAAGTAAACATCATTACATAAAAGGGTACGGTCTTTTTTTTCAATAGTTTTATTCATTTCAACGGGCTGGATCCGGCCCACGGGCCGTAGTTTGCCCACGGCTGGTATAGGAAATGATTTAGAATAAATTATTACAAAATTATTTATTATAAATATACTAGAGGCCCGATGCATGAAATTAGTGCAAGAGAAGGCCTTCACAGCTGCGGCAGCAGCCTCCATCCCACAGCTGCAGCCCCGGCTTTGTCCGGAAGGTTGTCTGGAAGGATGTCTGGTCTAATTAGCATATTACTCTTTTATTATTACAGATTTACAAAAAGTTAAGGATATTTCCTTACCTAATTTTGAATAAAAAATTCAATCACAACCTTGTTTATATGTTCTTTGTGCAATTTATTCCTTTTGTTTTGCTTTGCCTCAGACCTATAGTTTTATACAAAAGGAAACTGCTTCAAGCATTCTTCAGATAGAGCCTTGGCCCTTTCACATGCAGGACCCATCTTTATAGAATAAACTAGGGCCCAGTGCATGAATTCATACACCTTGAAAGGAACTGTGGGTCATGAGGCTGTGGTGGGCACAGGAGCGGGTCTCGGCCCATTGTCCACGCCCCCCTCTGGCCCCTCCCACTGTGGCCCCCAGTCCCATCTGCCAGTAGCCCAGCTCCCGCTGTCATGTTCCCACGCGCTGACAGTGTCAGCGCTGCTTGCACCAGCTGCCAGCAACAGGTGCAAGTGCTGGGCAGGACTGCAGCGCGCAGGAGCAGAGAATTTTCAGTATCCACCAGAGGCTCGACCCAATGACAGCTACCACGCCCCACCTTGGTCTGGTGCCCCTGCTGACTTCCACCATCCCACTGCAGCCAGCACCCACCATATTCCCCTGGTGGTCAACGCGCATCATAGTGACCGGTTGTTCAGTTTTTCAGTTGTTCCCCCATTCGGTCTATTTGCATATTAGCCTCTTATTATATAGGATTATTACATAGGATATCCACATTAGGAGACAGTTTCTCTACAAATCTGTAATGAATAAGCTAATGGGGCCCCTTACTAATTAGTGAGATAATAAGACTGGTTTACCTGGGACATACACAGAGAAGACAAAAAAGGTCTTTCCTGTCGTCTCCAGCAAATTTTTACAACAAAAACCATTTTCTGTGAGGCTGTCTTGACATCATCACACTCAACTTCAAACTGCTAAGTGTCCTGATCTGGAAATATTGGCTAATTCTTAGCTCTGAAACCATAATCCAGTTAAGACCTCCCACGCACATGACTGCCTGCTTTGAAATCCAGACAAGAAAAGATCTAGACAAAAATTTAGACAAGAAAAGTTGGAGCAAAACGGGGTTTCAGTTCACAAACTTTACCTCAACTTCAAAATAGCCTACTATGTAGAAATCATTTTGCTTCCTTCTGTGAAAAACCGAGCAGAGTGTAGGAGAAAGGTATGTAAAGCATGCACTGACTCACGTTGCTCTGAGCGAGAGGTGTTTTCCCTACTTTCACTAATGAAAAAGAATCACATCTCGGGGAAGGCAGAGGAAGAGAGCAACCTGCACTATACGTGAAGGAATGCCACATGTTTGGAAGGATAAGAAATGAACTTTCAAAAATCTAAATAAATGGGGGTGGAGAAGAGAACAAAAGGCAGTTTTTCTGACTCACGTAAACAGGTCTGTTTTAAGGGCCACCTTTTGCTCCCCATTTAAAATGCTAAATCTCTGTCAAAGCTGTCTTCATTCTTCTTCCCCTCCTGTGCCCCTCCCTTCCCTCAAGTCCCAGGAATGATTCAAGGGGGGTTAGGTTTCAGCTGGGCAGAGGGAGGGGTCCAAGGACACTTTCCTAAGCTAACAATGGCTGTCTAATGGTTCTGTCTCCTAACAAAAGCCATGACTCTGTTGTTATCAGCTTCATCTAATTTTTCCTTTCCAAAGTAAATCACACGGCCCTTGCATTTTACACATGTCCAAGTTTGACAAATCATTATTGACTGAGGCTATAACTGATAAGAGATAACTTTGTGGTAGGACGTTGTCATTTCCTCTCATAAGGGCTTTCTTTCTGAGATACAGAAACATGATTAAAATAGTTAAACATTTCCTCTGCCTGGCAGTCAGGAACTCAAGACATTAAGATACTGGAGTCTGCATGTTTCTAGTTCAAATAGATCCAGGAAGATATCAACCGCAGCCACAAATAGTATAGTCAAGATTATTCTGCTTTTTTAACTAATTCCTTTCCTTATGAATTCACACAACATAATTTCAACACCAAGGACAGCAGCTAATTCCCTATATAGTTTCTGAATGGAGAGCATTAGTAGCTTCTATCAGCTCAAACCTCTATATTATCAGAGAAGCAAAAAATAAGATGTTAGATTCTGTAACTAAGAAATCGATGCCTCAGAGCACATTATAAATTATATAAACTAATATATTAAAGTAATATCTTAGTGAGAGACTTTAGGGGTGACTGGACTACAACATTCAGACATAGATATAAGGAAGGAAACTACTACATTCTACAATTACACAATCACATAGCTTTTAGAGATCATGTATCACTAGGTAATAATTTATATGACTAATAGTTATCATACAAATAACTTTTACATTTATATGGATAAATATTAACAGCTTCCATCAAGGCAATAATTCTTTTTTTTTTTTTTTTTACTCTTAAAATCATATTTAATGAAAGGAGGTATAAAAAATGAGTCCACGGTATAAAATTCCATTTACATGAAGTCCAAAATAGGCAAAACTAAATAAATTACATTAGCGATTCCCTGGTGTGACTGTTGGAATTAACCTGAAACTGAGGAATGCTAAGAAATATATTTTGTTTTCAGTGGTCGCTACATTGGAATGTACATTAAACAGAACTCAAGGATGTTTCTCTTCTTATATAGAGATATACATAAATAAAGCTGGCAAAGAATAATTCACAATACCAGAGCTGGAAAACAATGAGAATGGCCAACAATTTGCTAAAATAGTATATTTACAAAGTAGAATTAACTATGGAGAAATTCCTTATAGCATCATGATCCAGGGAAATAATGGCTGAAAATATATACAATAAAATTTAGTTTCAAATTCTTTCCTCAAAATTCAATCTACAGCAATGATGGCGAACCTTTTGAGCTCAGCGTGTCAGCATTTTGAAAAACCCTAACTTAACTCTGGTGCCATATCACATATAGAAATTTTCTTTTGAAATTTTTTGATATTTAAGGCAATAATTCTTAATTACTGTCTGAAAAAATATTTGTTGTTAAATAGCCTTGTATCCTATCGATACATCAGCTAGCAAACAAATTTTGCCACTATACAGATGACTAAAAAGAGTCTGTATACAAAAGAAGCTCTAAAGTAAGAAAGTAAATTTACAAATAGAGGTAATGAAAGGCACACTGAAAAAAATAGTCTTATAAGCCTCTTCAGACAATATATTTTGAGGAAGATATAAAAATTACAACTAGAGCCCTGGCCTGGTGGCTCAGTTGTTTGGAGCTTCATCCCATACACCAAGAAGGTTGTGGGTTCAATCCCTGGTCAGGGGGGTGTATGGGAGGCAACCAATCCATCTCTCTCTCTCTCTCTCTCTCTCTCTCATCAATAAGAGCATATCTGTGGGTGAGGATTCAAAAAAAAAATTCAAGTAGAAATGGGAATACTGGAAAAGAAACGTGAACGTTTAATTATGAAAATTCTTGCAAAAGACCAGGATCTGACTTTTATGGTGTTTTTCTTTTTTAATAGTATCTTAGTTCAGGTCCAAGCCTCTGAAAATTTAAAGGTTAATGGGTAAGTTCCTCTCATACAGAATAAAGAAAATGATTTAACTTATTAAAGAAAAAAGGATATTTTGATTTTAAAATAAATAATGGCACTTAAGTGTTAAACAGATAAATTCATTTAATATTTTTAACACCCCCGTCCCCCAAAAAAAGGAGCTATTTCTACTATGTTAAAAGACTCACTAGTGAATGAGGTAGGGAAAAAAAGTCTCCACAGGTAACAACCGGATAAATCTACCTGCTTTATTACTGGGCAAGCATACCATTAGGGAAGAACAGACTACAAGAAAAGATTGCTTGCCGCCTTCCACTCAAGAGTAGAAGCCAATGTACTGAGAAATTTACCTCCGCTGCTGAGAAAGATAGTGCATGAAAACAGAAATGCATTAGTGCGCTCTAGCCCTGTTGTTCGCACAGCTGTCCCAGGAGACACACACACCATTTATTTTTCTCTTATGAAATCTTTCAAAGTAGGTAGATCATCCAAAAAGAGTATGACAGAAGTTTGCAAGGAATTTCGACTGCTTCTCACTAATTACTTGAGCCATTCTCCTTCTTGAAAATACTTTTGATTACCACTTTACACAAAACAGTTTCTGGGTGCACATTTCTGAGCATTAGTTGGATCTCAAGTCATTAAAATGTACCAGGCATCTTTCTGAAGGGAGACAACAACAAATGATTAGCTGAAGGGGCATTGCCTTTGCATTTAGAGGATCAATTCCGACTGCCCATATTATGTCTGGAAGCCAGGAAATACCTGGCAAACATTTTTCACCAGTGTACTTTTCTGTCCTACTTTGCTTCCAAAACTTCAGAGAAAAGAAGGATAGAATTAATTTGGACATAAGCTTTCATAGAGCTGGACTGAACACCAACAACAGACCCACAAACTAGGGGCCTGGGATTCTAAGGGACTGCAAGTAACAAAATTCTAAAGGATTTTCTAATACCCTGAGCAGAGCCCTAGCCCAAAAGTACCAGATTTTGCTATAGAGCTTCTCACAAATTATTAGGATTCTTCCTGAGAAATCCCTACAGAGATTACCACTTCATTTATTCAAGTGTTTGCACTAAGCTGCATAGAATAAGAAAAAAAAAATCACCATTTCTCTTTACTGAGACACTGCAAAGAATTTTGTTACCAAAATCGAAAGATAATCCCTCAAGAATTCTTTTCTTGAAGCTAAACACTGGAGGGTGGGGGTGAGGGGTGCGGAGAATTCAACTGGTTTTTATTTAACAACAGTCTAAGAAATTGTAAACTGTTAGGAAAAAAAGATAATTTAGCACTAAATATGGTATTAAGTATAAAAGTTCTGAGAGGAGGAAAAATTAAGGTAATCCAAATAATAAAAAATAATGTTATGATATTATAGGTAAAGAACTAATATCCCTAATATATAAAGAACTCATTAAAATTGAAGGAATAAAACAAAATCATTAGAAAATTGGACAAAATACATGAGCAGAAAAAATACAGGGGAAAAATAATAATATAAATAGCCTTCAAACTTATAAGATACTAAATTTCACCCAGAGTAATAGGAAAAACAATAAAAATTTTACAAAATAAAAATATACAAAGATACCATTTTTTATCTATGCAATTGGCAAAAATTCAAAACTTAACAAAATACTCTCTCTAAAGGAGCTGTCAGGAAATAGGCACCTCTTACATTGCTGCAGAGCGGAGATTTAGGAAATGGTACAACCTCTATGGAGCAAAACCTGGCATTATCTAACAAAACTACACGTGCATTTACCCCCTGAATCAACCTCCCTGCTCCTAGGAACCGACCCTGAACACACACCTCTGACTAAATGGAAAACAATTCTCAGGTTATGGGGCTTATTTTGAATTTTTTTTTAAAGTTTTAGGGTGTTTTACATACAGTACAATGTACCCTTTCTAGTGAACAATTCAATTAGTTCTGACAAATCCTTATATTCCTATCATCATCATCAAAATCTAGATTTTAAAAATTCCAACACCTGCAAAAACTCCCTCATGCTCCTTTATACTTAAATTGTTCCCTGACACCCAGACCTCGGCAAACACTGACCCATTTTATATCCCTGGAGTTCTCCCTTTTTAGGAGTGTCATATAAATAGACTCAGATGGTATGCAGCCTTTGAATCTGGTTTCTTTCATTTATCATACTGCATTTGAGGTCCAACACAGATGAGCCTGTGTTGTTTCATGTGTCTATAGCTCTTTTCTTTTTATTTCAGAATGATATTCCAGTTATGGATATACCACAGTTCATTTATTCCCTCGACTACTGAAGGACTTGGGTTGTTTCTACTTTCTAGCATTGTAAGAATGAATAAAACATTCAGGTATGGGTTTTTGTGTGAACATAATGGGTAAATACCTAGGAGTGAGATTGCTGGATCATATACAGTGGGGCCTTGACTTATGAGTGTCCACACTAACGAGTTTTTCGAGATGCAAGCCGTCTCTCGGCCGATTTTTTGCTTTGAGTTGCAAGCTAAAATTCGGGTTACGAGCCAGCTTCAGATACCCCACCGCTAGTTGGCCCAGCGAACGTCACAGTGAATGCCACAACATCAGCCCAGCATCACGTGTCTCACTCGTTCACTTTTTGATTTGACATATGAGTAATTTGAGTTACGAGCTCCGTCACGGAATGAATTAAACTCGTAAGTCAAGGCCCCACTGTGTGTGTGTGTTTGTGTGTGTGCGTATATACACATATATATGATAAGTGTATATTCAACTTTATAATATACTACCGACTGTTTTCCAAAGTATCTACACTGTTTTGCATTTTTAATGAATACATAAGAATTCTGGTTGCTTTGCAATCTGCCAATACCTGGTATTGTCAGTATTATTTTTAGCTAATTCTAGAAATTATGTAGTTGAAACACTATATTTTAATAGGGAAATATTGAAAATCATTAAACACCCACAAATAGGAGATTGGCTGAATGAACCATAAGTACGTTCAATTAATGAAGTTCTATCTAGCAGTAAAAGTAAAATGAGAAAGATTTCTATGAACTAATGTGGATATATTTTCAGGATAAAAGAAAATACCCAAAAAACTCAAAATCACTTATATGCAAAGATATATGCATCCCTATGTTCATTGCAGCATTATTCACGGTGGCCAAGAGTTGGAAGCAGCCAAAGTGCCCTGCAATAGAAGACTGGATAAAGAAGACGTGGTACATATACACAATGGAGTACTGCACGGCCATAAGAAAGGATGAAATAGCATCATTTACAACAACATGGATGGACCTTGAGAACATTATGCAAAGTGAAATAAGTCAAACAGAAAAAGCTAAGAACTATATGATTTCACTCATATGTGGAATATAACACTGAGACTTGTGAACACAAACAGCAGTGTGGTGGTTGCCAGAGGGAGGAGGGTAAGGGAAGAAGGGGGTCCTAATATGAGATGACAGGAGGAGATTTGACTTTGGGTGGTGGGCACATGGTCCTATATACAGATTTTGTAAATTAGTAATCCACACATGAAACCTATATGTTCATGTTGACTTGTCACCTCAATAAAATTTTAAAAAAAAGAAAATACAAAAAAATATATGTATTATGCTATTAATAGTATTGTTCTGTAAAGTGATACACACATGCAAAGGATACTGATTACTTACAAAGGATGAGTAGGAACAGGGTGGAAGGGATAAAGAGGAGAAAGGGATTTCATTGAATATATCTTCTTATATACTTTTGCCTTTTGAACCATGTTCATATTTTACAGTCAAAAATAATAAAGATAAGGGAACTTTAATTATATACCTATTTAGCAACAATCACACTGAAGAAAAAAATAGCCAAGAAACATTTGAACAAAATAGTCTGAAGTATACATCACTGGGTCATATTGTAGGATTAAAAGAACTGAAAAAAAATCTCAAAATTAATAAATTTACTGCTTTTGGTAACATTTGCAAAGCAATTCGGGATAGAACTATTGCAAATAAATAAATATATAGATACTCTGGAAACCAGAATTCTTAGAAATACAAATCTAGAATAGGAAAAAAATATTACCTATGATATCAGGTTGAAATTAGAAGCATCAGTTTTAGCTCATGATTTATAAAACTGCCTATGTTGGTGTGGTATGCGTATTTCTTAGCTCTGTCCACAGAGGAACATACCTAATGCCCACATCTCAGTTTCTAAATATCATTCTCCAGCAGAAGGAAAAGAGCTCTTTGAAGAAATAGCGGAGTCTAGGGCTGAGGCCAAACCTGAAGTGAACCAAGAGCATCTTGAGCAAAAAAGGAATTGCTCAAAAGTCGATGGAAGCTATTAGGGAAATGCAAATCAAAATTACAATGAGATACCACCTCACACCTGTTAGAATGGTTATTACCAACAAGTAATAACAAGTGTTGGGGAGATTGTGGAGAAAAAGGAGCCCTCAGTCACTGCTGGTGGGAATGTAAACTGGTACAGCTACTATGGAAAACAGTATGGAGGTTCATAAAAAATTAAAAATAGAGTTATCATATGACCCAGCAACCTCCCTTCTTGCATATCTGCTCGAAATTTTTGAAAACATTTATTTGCAAAGATATAGGCACCCTTATGTCCATTGTAGCATTATTCATGAATAGCCAAAACATGGAAACAACCAAGTGTCCTTCAGTAGATGATTGGATAAATAGAATATGGTACATATATACAATAGAATATTAATCAACCATAAGATAAAATACTGCCATTTGTAACAACATGGATGAATCTTGAGAATATCATGCTAAGTGAAATGTCAGACCAAAAAGTCAAAAACCGTATGAGTTTACTCATATGTAGGACATAAAAAATGAAAGCAACAAATGAACAAACAAGAAAAACAAAAATTAATAGACACAAACAACAGTATAGTGGTTACCAGAGGGGAAAAGGGAGAGCAATAGAAAAGAAAAAAGGAGATCAAATATATGGTGACAAAAGGAGATTTGACTTTGAGTGGTAAACACACAATGCAATACACAGACAATGTATTATAGAATTGTACACTTGAAACCTATATACTTTTATTAACTAACATCACCCCAAAATTTTTAATTTAAAAAATTGGTGGAGACATGCCAAAGGATAATGGATGAAACACACACTGGCCAAATTTAAAATAATTAGAGAATCAAAATGAAAGACAAGAATGGAATCTAACACACTGTATATAAAATAAGAACCCATGTGGCAATACTAACACTAAAATATAGGAGGGAGATAAAAAAATTTTATTCTTTACAGAAAAATGCAACTAATTGTCAAAGAAATTGCAAAAATAGAAAAATCACAACTTCATAACCACCATAGTAACATATGATTCAGAAAAGAATCACCAATGAATTCTAAGACCAATGAGTGAAAAACTATTAGGGAACAGGATAGTCACATACTCTAAAAGTATCACTCCACCGATCACTTATGAATTACAAAGAGTGAAAGGTCCCTTTCTCACAGATACCCCTTGACTATCGTGTGCCTCCTGATGTGAAGCACTGAAAAAAACATAACATTACTTCTGTAATATTCCTGCCAAAAATAATTAAACTTAACCTAATCACAAGGATGTGCAAATGTACCTTAAGAGAATAAACAGACATGGAAATTAAATAAAATGTGTGATACTTGTCTGGATATGGCTGCAGGGAAAATGAAAGAAAAAATCTGCTATAAAAGACATTATTGGAATAACTGGAGAAATTAGTATATGGGTTGTATATTAAGTGGTACATTTCATGCATGTGATCATTGTATTGCGGTTATGAAAGAATGTCATTCTCAGAAAACTACAGATGGCTGTATTGAGAATCAAATATGATGAAGTATGACACTTGCAATGGCTTAGCTTTGCGTGGGGTAAGTGGGTATATGTTTTTTTTTTACTCTTTCAAAATCAAATGTTTGAGAAAGAGAGAAAATGTCAAATTTTAGTAAGTGAAGCATTTAAGTAAAGGGAATATGATGTTTGTCTTACCACTCTTGTAACTTTTCTGAAGATTTAAGACTCTTTAAAAGAAAAATAATTTTGTAAAGAAGGTAATACAGGATAGGTGAGAATAAACTAGTCACGGAAAGGCAGACTTAGATATTTTAGACAAGGGGGAGAAAAAAGGTATACAGTGCCTACTTGGTATTATTAGCAACTTAGCACTAAGTGAAGGTGGTGTTGGAGTAAGCAATGAGTATATAAAGGAGAAATTCTAGAAGATCTGGAAAGGCAGATCGATGTTTGTAATTGAATCAAGTACTTTCAAAATGACAAAACCTTTTTAATATCACTACAATGAAAAATTTAAAGATCTTAAGTCAATATGGGCCATAATATAATTTTGCCAATGAACAAACCTAAAAGATCAACAAATGGGATTAAGAAACCCAAAATATATCTCAAACATGCCATAATGATTTCATTCAACTTTCTAAACTGTTTTTATTGACATTTAATTGCATGCATGGGTATCTACTTGTCATTTCACTGTATATCAGCTTTAACAGATTAGTTTCATCAAGAATAGAAATGAAAAACTCAAAGCCCACAGGGGCAGTGGGCATTGGGAATAAGTGAAATAAGCCAGCATTTTAAATTGCATTCTCTGGATAGATATACTATTATTTATTTTTACAAAAGACTATGTTATCATCATTGTTTTTCAAACATGTGGTCCAGTCAGTCTATCTTCCATTTCAACATTTTTAAATAGAGTCAGTATAAATAATAATATATTTCCTTCAACAACATAAATGCGACAATCAATAGGGATTGCCAATATGTAGTTACAACACGGGTTGTGGCTTAGTGGGAAAACCGGATCCCTTGTGGCAACACTGCTACTCAGGGCGAGTCTATTACTACCATGCTTAGAAAGAGCCTAGGCTGGAAATACAGATTTTTATGTGAATTCAATTGACTTTTAAAAGTTGGCAACTAATTTTTTTTAAAAGTTAAGCACTATGCAAGCCAACAACCATTCTGTAAATTGTTTCTGGTCCATGGGCTGCCAATCGGCAACCTCTGATTTAAACTCTAAAGTTCTTGGGGCATCCTTATTCACTTCAGCTTCCTGAGAAATGATCCTCGTTTTCTGTTACTTTCCTGTCAATAGAAAGTTTTGTAAAAAATGAAAATATTTGAATTTTGGATCAAATATCCTAATAACTAGAATTCTTCCCAAGCAAGTTGACATAAATTGTTTTGCACTTTTATAGGTGAGAAAAGAGATGCTTAGAGAGATGGCATAATTGGCTCCAAAAGCACAAAGCTGACAGAACTTAAACCTTCTAAGTACAAATATTTTGTTCTTTTCAATCACCCTGTGTTATAGACTGAATTGTGTCAACCCCAAAATTCATATGTTTCAGCCCTAACATCCAATGTGACTACATTTGGAGATAGGGCCTTTGAGGAGGTAATTAAGGTTAAATGAAATCATAAGATGGGGCCCTAATACAATAGGACTAGTGTCCTTATCAAAAGAGGAAGTCACATCAGGAGGAGGCACAGAGAATAGCCATGTGAGGACACCGCAAGATGGTAGCCATCTGCAAGCCAAGGAGAAACTAATGCCACTGGCACTTTGATCTTGGGACTTCCAGCCTCCAGAACTGTGAGAAAGCAAATGTCTGTTATTTAGGTCATACAATCTGTGCGTGTTTTGTTATGGCAACCGTAGCAAACAAATGCATACTGTTACCTCAAAATAAGTACCTACAATAACCATTAAGACACCTCAAAAAGCTTTATATTACATGCCATCTGTATTTAAATGAGCAATTCCATCTGCTAATTCCATATTTCAAAAGAGGCACAAAAATATTGAGAGCTAAACCTGAGGTGGATCATTTAATCACATTGAGCTTTTGATCCTTACTACATAAAGAGTCATGTGAATAACATGCTGACCACTGCTCTCTGCAAGTGTGTAAACAAATAAAGAGATACAAACTAGAATAAATATGTGCCTTAGGTGTGTTACAATGCCATGTTCTAATAATGCAGAAGCTCTGAAGGAACCTAAAAACAAAGAAGAAATTATAGGCCCTGCTTTTTCAAACGATTTCTTACTCAATACTGCTTTATTTCGGTATTTTTTGTTGTTGTTTACAGAAGATGGTGTTTATAAGTCCATACAAATATACATTATCAAAACCTGTATCAAGTTTTAAACTTTATTCTCCAAACACAGCACACAGACATAATGCCTAACTAGTAATTATTATATAACTAGAGGCCTGATGCACGAAATTCGTGCAAAAGTAGGCCTTCCTTCCCCTGGCTGCCGGCACCAGCTTCCTTCTGGCACCTGGGACCCGGGCTTCCCTCCCAGCCCTGGCTTCATCCAGAAGGTCATCTGAAAAGATGTCCAGAAGGACATCTGGTCTAATTAGCATATTACTCTTTTATTGTTATAGATATTGTGTGTCCCAAGTACAGTGAAAAGAGCTTTATACACATTATTCCAGTCAATCCTCACAATAACCTTACCCTCAGTAGGTATTACGTCCTTCTTCTTACAAATCACCTTATGGGGTTCTTTGTATTTTACCTTAAAATATCTCAAAAATAACATTCTTGATGAATCTAGATCCATAAATACATTCTCAATCTAAAGTATTTGCTACTTCTAAAATATTTTAAGTCCTATCTAGACATTTACAGAAGAGCAATTACATCTGCATATACCATAGGATGACATAGAGATTCAAACCAAATTCCTGAAATCATATATATTTCCATTAAAAATCAATAAGTCATGAATCAAAAATGGTCAAATATCAGCAGTTTATAAAGTTCAACTTTATTATATCAGATGAAAAAATAAAAATTAAAAAACCCTTATCTTACTTAAGGTGACCCTATCATTAGCTTAGACAAACATGAAACAGATAGTTTTATGGGAGAATACTTTTTCTGCAACACTTATCAGCAATCAAGAGACTAATTCTTTCTTGCCGAAACCGGTTTGGCTCAGTGGATAGAGCATCAGCCTGCGGACTGAAAGGTCCCAGGTTCGATTCCGGTCAAGGGCATGTACCTGGGTTGTGGGCACATCCCCAGTAGGAGATGTGCAGGAGGCAGCTGATCGATGTCTCTCTCTCATCGATGTTTCTAACTCTTTATCTCTCTCCCTTCCTCTCTGTAAAAAAAAAAAAAAAAAAAAAAATCAAAAAAAAAAAATATTTAAAAAAAAAAAAAGAGAGACTAACTCTTTCAAATGTGAGATGGTTCAACATATGAGATTGTTTTTCATCCAAAATGACAATTTACTATTGTAATTTCATCCACAGTTCCTAGTTTTTAACATCTCTGACACAAACTTGATTTCAAATTAACAACGTATTAACTACATGCTAACCTTGTGCAAAGTTATATTCTAGATATTTGGGATTTCCTACCATTTCATTCTATGGTCTCCTAATGATACCATAGTGATTATCTAGGTGTCTTATATAATGAAAGCCTAGGTGGCATCATGCGAGGCCCATGCACAACGCCGTCACAAGATGGCCACCGAAATATCATCACAAGATGGCTGGCAGGGGAGGGCAGTTGGGGGCAAGATCAAGCTGGCAGGGGAGGGCAGTTGGGGGCAAGATCGGGCCAGCAGGGGAGGGCATTTGGGGGTGACCAGGCCAGCAGGGCAGGACAGTTGGGGCAATCAGGCGAGCAGGGTAGGGCAGTTGGGGGCGATTGAGTGGGCAGGGGAGGACAGTTGGGGGCGATCAGGCCAGGAGGAGAGTAGTTAGACGTCAATCAATCTGGAAGGGGAGCAGTTAGGGGCAATCAGGCAGGCAGGCAGGTGAGCAGTTAGGAGCCAGCAGTCCCGGATTGTGAGAGGGATGTCCGACTGCCAGGACTGGGCCTAAACCAGCAGTTGGACATCCCCCAAGGGGTCCCAGATTGGAGAGGGTACAGGCTGGGCTGAGGGTCACATCCCCCACCCCACCGTGCATGAATTTTGTGCACCAGGCCTCTAGTTAATAACAGGAAAGAAGCAAAGGGAAGGCCAGATATTATAGGCATGTCTTTTGGGCAGCTTCACCAGGAAGCTGCAATTTCACACTCCCCAGGGAACCACTGGCCTACTCCCTGCAAAACACTGGGTGAAGGAACTGAACAAAGGGGGGATATATTCACTGTGAGATTAGGGTGGCATAGGGAAAATACCTGTCAGTCACCTGGGAACAGAGATAATTGGCCAGAATGGGCATGGCCACTGCAAGTGTGTGGAAATTTGGGAATACATAATCCCCTAAACAAAGGAGTCCATGCTCTCTTGGCACTCTTGTTGCTCCTGGCTCTCTTGGTGCTTTTGTGGCTCTCTTGTTCCTGCTTCCTTGTATTCGTCTGTACGGTCCACAGCCATGTGGACCCTACAAGCAATGGACTAATGGACTGCAGTTGGGAACACAAGCTAAACCAGCCTGATGCTAGCTGGAGTGTGCAAACATGGAATGGAAATTCAGGACACTGGCTCTGATTTTAGCCCTGCTAAAGGCAAAATGTAACTTCTTTCTTGGGTCTCAGAAAATGAAAGCTTGGAAACTCACGGGTTTGATTCCACAGAAATAAAGCTTTCTACAATATCACATCCTTCCATGTTGAGTCTCAGAAAATTTCTTTTCTTGGGATATCACAAGAAGCCCATTACTATTAACAACATTGGTAACACTATTAAGTATCATCAAGCCAAAGACATAGTAAATAACCTAAAAATATCATTTGACTTAAAGAATGATTTAAGTATACTTCGGGAGCATTTTAAGAAGTCAACTTCCAATTCCATTCAATGCATAAGAAATGGTAAAAAGTTCTTCAGAGAATAAAAAATATGTAAAGTAAGTTAAATCAAAATCTCAAAAACAATAATGGTAATCTATTATAAGCAACTGATTACTGAAATATAACTTTCTCCTCAAGTACTACACTCATTGCTGGCAAACTTTAAGCCATATTCATGAAGAATCAGTAGGAAACCCAAATCATGGGTTTGTTTTCTTTAGGCATTAAAAATGCTTCTTTGTGGTCCTCTATACAACTGCCACTCAAAGTGAGCTCTGAGACCAGAAGCACCTCCTCACCTGGGAGCTTATTGAAAATGGAGATTCTGAATCTCACCCACAACCTGAAGAATCAGAATCTGCATTTTAATACGATTACAAGGTGATCCTATGCACATCGAAGTTCAAGTACTGCCCTACAATATAGGTTCTTAACTTTGGCCTTAGGGGCAATATGAGTTTCATGAATCTCCTGAAATTCCACACAGAATTTTTTGTAAATGAATATATGTACAGCTTACTGGGGAAAGACTCCATATATTTTTATCAAACTCTCAAACTAATATATTACCCCAAGTAGACTAAGAACATCTGCCCTACAGGATTCTATGCCACAGTTTAAAAGTCAAAATATTTCTAAAACTATTTACGCTGCTCTCAATGAGGTCTGTTGAAGAATGACAAGAATGAAGGTCAGAACGTCACAGTGGGTCACGAAAGACCTTATCTGAAGAATTTATTCACACCATGCAAGAACTATGCCAAGAAACCAGTTTGGAGACATCTAAATAAATAATTCTCTACATGAGGTTTGAGATTAAGAATGTGCTCTTGAAGAAGATTCAAACTGAGAAGTAAATAAATATAAAGTAGACATTTTTTTAGAGATAGGATGCCATTAGATGACAGTGCAGGGCTGAATTCTTGTTGTAAGAGCTCAATCAGCAAATTTCTAATGTGAATTCTGTTTGATTTGGGATTTGGGAGCATTTTAAGAAGTTAACTTCCAAGCACATTCTTCTAATACTTCCTTTATGAGGAACCCCAACACACTTTACTAGTCCCACCATCTTCATCTTCTCTGGACCTTAGAAGATAAAATGAAGAAGAAATATGGCACAAAAATTGAAAGAGACGTGCTCAGAATATTCAGTGAGTTAGTGATAAAGAATGGCTCTTTTCCAGAAGGTTCTCAGTGATATATGAGAACTGTGTATATATTTCAATCTTTTAACTTATCATCTAAGCATCTTTTGGGGGTGTGTATTACCCCAGAGCATAGGCTATGTCTAACTTCTGTTTCCTTAAGGCATAGTGCCTGATTTAATTTAATTTCCTTGACAGGTATCCAAAATGTAAATAAAAGGCATTAACTGGTCTTTCTTGAAACTGATTCTTTATTGTACTACTATTATAACTTGTCATCAGTGATGAGCCTAATACCTGACAGTCTGGTCTCCAGGGTAGATCTACCTCCTACAGTACCAGTCATTCCAGGCAAGGAGAATACTAGAAAATATTCAGGATATCGAGTCTTTTCTGCCCCTTTCTATTTCCATGGGTATTAGGCAACTTTCTGGTTCTTTTCTTAGCTCTATTTCTTAGAGCTATTAAAAGTTCTTGTT
>NW_006299593.1:805750-807734 GCF_000327345.1 Myotis davidii | reverse complement strand
GGCAGCTGATCGATGTCTCTCTCTCATCGATGTTTCTAACTCTCTCTCTTCCTTCCTCTCTGTAAAAAATCAATAAAATATGTTTAAAAAAAAAGTTCTTGTTACCCAAGTACAATAGGGATTATGATAAAATTTTCACACATTGTTAACTATTAATGTACCTCATTTATATACTAAACATATCCTGATAAAGTATAAATTTTAAATGCAATTATTCACTCTCAATAATGTCCTCTCAATAATGACAACTATATTAAAAATATAGTACTTTACACATGTGATAGTCCCTCAGACATTCAATCAAATGTAAATGTTAATGTTTTAGACACATAATTAACTTGGTTATTTGTTTTCCAGCCCTAACAGTTTAAATGGTGGCTATTAGATTTCTGACATGAAAGAAGAAGAAGAATAAGGACAGGGCTACTGACATTAGTGATACTTAATAGAAGTGAGGAAGGAAGAGTAATGAAAATAGGGAATAAACTAACATTTACATAAACCAGCTTTTATGACAGGCACTTGTGCAAACCTATAGGGGCAGAGAATACTATCTTGACTTGATAGATGGAACACTATAAAGTGCCAACAGATTAAACAATTACCTAAGATTATGAAGTTAGACAAGTTTTGGGAAAAGAGGAGCGAAGGAGAGTAGTAAGGGTATAGCAAAGGACAAGGAAGAGGACAAGGCAGTGAGCCCAGTTTTATGTGGAGAAATAAAACAATTAAAAGGAGACAAGTACCTAAAGGCAAACGGATTAACTGAGTATAGGAGTAAATGGTTCCTCGCACATGTCACTGAACATTTTAAAAGTAAATGAATGGGATTTTTTGCTAATTTTTTAAAAAATAAAATGATAGAGCCAGGGTTTGTCTAACTCCAATGACCATGCTACAACCACCAGACTCACAGAGAAACTAATCCCATTATACAAATAAGTATTTATAAAAACATTTTAACAGGAAATCTCACGTCATGGGAGTTTTATTTTTAAAAACACATTAAACACACTTCCAACAACAAAGAAGGATATAAAAATATGTACTAGGTAAGCCACTTAATCTTATTCTTTACCTGAAAGTGACACAGATCTAATCTAAGAGGTTATGGATATGTCACAAAATTCCCAGATTCTCTATAATAGTTCATACATTTATTTCCTCCAGAAATGTATTCTCTCTCAACTTTATAATTTCAATCTGAACCATAACTCAAAGCTAAGAAATTCCTGTGTTCATTCCCCACTTTTATATCATCTTTTATTGGTCTCCAAAGACCCTTTTCTAGTTTCAGTGGAGGCCACCTAGATCTCTTTCTCCTGGTCAGGTAAATGCTACTCTTCCCTTAATGTAGTGCCTACCCAGCCAGTGTCCAATCAAAAAACCCTGAAACATAAAGAATGGACAAGTGCATTTAAAAATCGAAAGAATTAAAATCTAAGATATCTTAGTGCATCTTCATTACCTTAAATTGGAGCTTATTTGTATTTAAAATAATATTAAATTCCAGAATATCACAAAAGCTGAATAGATTCTCCATCACATCTCAAACATACTGTATTTAAACCTAACAACAGTCTCACATCCCCAGTTCAAATGTTAGTTACCTCTTCTTCATCTTCTTCATCTTCAACATCCAGAATTCCTGAATCCTGTTCAGACTTGGGGCTAGTGCTTTCTATCTCCGTATCAAAAATTGTATATGCGTCTTTCTTAGCTTTTCTCTTGCTACCTATTCTTGGTGGTTGCAAGACGATGTTATCCAGGTTTCTTTGTTGCTGGGCCTAGGACAGAGACATGCACACACACATTAAGAAAAAAGCAATTAAGCATTCAAAAAACTCATTTTCAACAAATTGGTATCATAAAGAAAACATAACAAAATACCTTCATACATGAAGTTTTAGTCGCAGAAATAAACCCAAACAAAGTAATGTATACATTTTTAACCCTGAAGTTACACCTCGTGATATTTTCCCAC
>NW_006299593.1:803763-805653 GCF_000327345.1 Myotis davidii | reverse complement strand
AAAATCAATCCATACAGTATTATCATCATACTTTCCAAATATACCCACTAAATCATCACAAAACTGAAATCTACCCATTTTCCTCTAAGTAGCCAAGAGAATAGTGCAAGATAAATGGCATGCTGAAACCTTGTGGTGGGGAGAGCTCCGGGGACTCTTAAAAGCAGTTAGTTGTGTGGATGTAAGAGATCAACACAATTCTCCTGATTAGAAATAAAATATCTTAATAGAGTGATTTGAACTAACTAATCCAACAGGACTTCATGACCTTAATCTGTGGAAACAAAGTTTTAAAGATTTTCTTCTGAACTCTTCGAGAAAAGGAAGTGTAATCTCCTCAACCTAATAAAATAGACTCAAATGATGGTGTGGTTTCAATAGATACAAAGAGGTGGGCAGAGTCACTTTCCAGGGTCAACAACAGAAGTATTAAACCAGACGGCATTCGAGCTAGAAGTGACCTCAGTCCCTACTCAGGAGACTGAGGCCAGAAGACAAAGGATTTGATGGGGTTTAGTTAGCAATAAATCAGAATCTCAAAGTGTGATCTTCTAAATTCCACATCAGTGATCTTCCCACTATTCCAATAGTCCCTCAAAGCATGGCAACATGTTTCCCCCAAAAAAGGGGGTTCTGTGATCAAATAAATGGGAAACACTGCATATCATGTAGCCTTCTTATAGACATATAATGTTTATTAACAAAATAAAAATAGGGAGAAGTTCATTTTTAAAAAACTTCTTTGATTTAACCCAGCAAATTATTCTGGGTTTTTTAATAATAATTAATATCATCCTAAAATATAAAGCTTGAGAATTTTTACAGAATATATATACCTTAATCAATATATGATATTTCTCCTCAATGAAAAATGGATATTAGTTCAGGAAAAAATCAGTTTCCAAATGTTCTGAATGAGATTAAGGAATTCAAGAGAAATATTAAGTATAAGATGTTAGTCCAGGCACTGGTTAATAGGACAGAGAAAAACTTGAACTATGTGAGCTAGTTTCTGCCAAGAAAATGAAAAGAATCTACATTCCAGAGATTTGAATCAATGGACAAACTTGTTTCTCTACATAGTACTCATTGATATTTTGCTTTGACTTACATAAAAATGGTAACAAACTGAGGTAGGAAAGGCATTCAAAAACACTTAATTTAGGTTTGTACATAAAACATACATATCTTTCAAGCATTAAAATTAGATACAGATACAATATTCTTTCTTTTCCTCTCAAAAGTAAATTCTTCCCCCTTACTTTTAATGCGAACCACACAAAAAGGGATCAAGAACTCTGGGGAGGCACAAAGGAAGGGAGAACTTCCTAAAGCTTTTATACTTTGAAAAGCAAGCCCTCAACTAGAGAGTGACCACTTGTCCCCTAACTCCATTCTCTCCTTCAGTACAGCAATACCAAAAACTGTTTTCTTAAGTTGTTCTCATTTTATTGAATCCTAAGTAAATTATTTTTCTATCACAATCAATAAAATAGTACCAGTGTATCAAAAGTAATCAAGAGAAGCCACACTTAATTTTAAATCTCCTATGACCTGTTCTTTTTAGATGCTATGTATCTGGTTTTCACATCAGTTTGGAAGAACACAAATTAAGATAGCAAACCCTATGTTGGAAATGAAAGCATTTCAACTACTATTCCAAAGCTCCATCGAACCTGGGGTCTCTGTTAGCATTACCAAGGCTCCTCCGGTGTGTGAAAAAAGCAGTCAGGGCAGAGCTGCTAAGCAGGAACCGGCCAGGTTAGAAACACTGCATTGCAGGTAAAAAAAGAAATAAATCCTCAGAGGTTACCCATTATGGCTGCAAATGAAAATTACCAGCTATTCAGAATGTAAGTATGGCAAGAGTGGAGAAGAGTAAATATAGAT
>NW_006299593.1:803147-803634 GCF_000327345.1 Myotis davidii | reverse complement strand
ATAACTGTAATTTTGCTACTGTTATGAATCGTAATGTAAATATCTGATATGCAGGATGTATTTTCATTGTTACAAATTGAACATAATTAAAGCCTAGTGATTAATCACAAAAACAATATGTAATTATATATGTGTTTTACAATGGTATTGGGCGACCCCTGTGAAAGGGTCATTTGACCACCAAAGGGGTCGCGAACCACAGGTTGAGAACCGCTGCTAGGCTATAGCCCCGGGACCATATATTCTGTCCCTCCAGAGACAACCTTTATAATCATGAGCCAAAGAAGCAGCTGCCTTCTGCCACGTGGGATGAAGTGGAAGCAGGAGGATACGAAGCACACAAGTAGCAGTTAGACCTTAGGTGTTTTCTTTTTCTTAGTTGTTCATTATTTTTTTGAAAATTTTTACACATTTAACCACCTCTTCCTTAAGGTTCCCTCATATACACTCTTCTCTGGTTTCCTAATATATAGAAATGCAGGGTTTA
>NW_006299593.1:802014-802864 GCF_000327345.1 Myotis davidii | reverse complement strand
AGCACGCCCCCCTCCCCCCGCCCCCAGTGTACACTCCACTCCAGACCATGCGGATAGGCCATGCCCTCATGTTGCTCATGGTGATGGGGATACCTTGATGTGTGTGTGGGGGGGGGGGGGGGGGGGTGTTAAACCAGTACAATCCAAACTCCACATCCGTCACTTAGACTCCACATAATGGAAGTTGAACCTAATTTTCCAATTATTTCTCCAACATGAATCTTCCACTTGAATCAGACTCTACCTCATAATATACTAGGTATATTTCCACTTCTGTGCCTCTACTGAATGACCTCTTTCTGCCTGACTCTAACCTTTCCTTCAAAACCCAACTAAGTTATTCTGACTTTAGAAAGCCTCCTCTCACTGCCCTAATTCATGGTGCTTTCTGTCTGTAATCCTGTTTTCAGTCAAACATCTATTGAAGGTGTACTTGTTACCAGGCATTGTACTACACACTGAATATAGAAAGAAAAAGAGTCTCTGACTCATGAATCTCACATCAAACTATTATGGAAAGCAGATTACACAATAAGTATAATAGAAATAATACAGAGGACAGTGGGTGAATAAAGAACGTAATCAGAGCTGCTTGGAGGGGTCTCAGGTAAGACTTCTCAGAGGAACAGGTAGCATGCTCTTAAAACATAAATATAATTTTTCCAAAGGTAGTTAAGTAGAAAGGGTGACCATTCCAGAAAAAGGAAACAGCATGAGAAAGGACTATGTGTGCTATAATAACATTATCCACCCAAGGAATAAGTAATTTTGTATAGGAACATAGTTTGTAAAGAATTATAAAGATGTCATACAAAGCAGTTTCGACATTAGCTAGTAGGCAATGGAGAAA
>NW_006299593.1:769763-801959 GCF_000327345.1 Myotis davidii | reverse complement strand
AATTACTTTAAAGCAAGGATCAGCTTTCCAATTCAGGCAAATCCTCTAGGATCACAGGTGTGCTCAACTGGGAGAAGATAGAGACTAGAAATAAGAAAATCAATATAGATCACTATAATAGTCCAATAACAATGATGAGGACTTGAATTAAGGCAGTGGTTCTCAACCTTCTGGCCCTTTAAATACAGTTCCTCATGTTGTGACCCAACCATAAAATTATTTTTGTTGCTACTTCATAACTGTAATGTTGCTGCTGTTATGAATTGTAATGTAAATATCTGATATGCAGGATGTGCTTAGACGACCCCTGTGAAAGGGTCGTTCGACCGCCAAAAGGGTCGCGACCCACAGGTTGAGAACCGCTGAATTAAGGCATCAGCAGATATATAAAAGGTAGAAGCACCAGAATTTACTAATTTGATTGTAGTACATAAAAAATAGGAAGGAAATAAGAATAACTCTAAGTATTCTGGCCTTGATGACTAGATGGTGGGATCATTCCAAATAGTAGGAACCATGGGAATAGTAAGTTGAGAGCAGGATGGAGAAGAGTTCAGTAAACCTGCCAGATAGCCAGATAAACAAATGACAGTACCACACTCAGTACAGATTCTTCTTCCTTTGAGTCTAAGAAACCCATTTATCATTCTTAGAATCCACAAAGCCCAGATTCAGTGACACATATACACTAAATTTGGATAAATGGTTACTATATAAAGGCAATAGATAACAAAGGAAATCTATGAGCGAATAAGATATAGCCCAGTAAAAGAGAGAGCTATCTGCAAAAGACAGGGTTTGTATGTTCTCCTACCTATTAGAAGAGGTAGAAAACCCAAAAACCCATAAGAATTACCTAATCTGAACTATTATCCTAAAAATGTTGCTATTAATAGTTTACAACTCTTAAAGAGTTTCTATGAGGCATTATATGTGTACATATATATACACATATAATTAATAATTGAATACTATATATATATATACATATATATGTACACTTAAATAAAGTTTTATTGTGAACTACAACTTCCAAGGGTGCCTAGCAATAAGACTCAGAGTTAAAATGTGAATCAAAAACTGAAGGCTCCTGTCTTTATCAACCCAATACTGACCTCTAGTGGGCTTAAGGAACATACGCAAGTGACCTTTAGAATCAGAAACTAATTGAGAAGGGTTGGAGACCCGACATAATTACATGGAGTTTAATAACAGGGTGCTATAACAAAAAACCAACACACACACAAAAACCTTATTGGAGTAAGACAGGTCTTTAAATCTAAGCTCTGAAACTTATTAATCCTATAATGTTGGGCAGTGTCTTCACTTCTCTAGCCAACATTCCCATCTATTTAAAAAAACAACAAAAAAACAAGGTTAACAAAATGTACCTTAGAACTGCCACAAGAATTAAATGAGATAATATAAGTAAAGAATCTTGAATTAATAGATAAGTAAAACAAAAAAACACTAAAAGTTTTAAGCTCTACTGTCTTCCCTCTGAAAATGAGAGAGAAATCTATTTTACTTTCTACTGTGGAAGCCTCTGAGATCTAAAAAATATTTAGATATTAATCATTGCTGGCATCTAATATTACTACACATTGCCATTCAATTTCGCATTAGTACAACATTTCAGGCATCAGATGCCTCAGCTCTTACTCCAGCTCTAGCATCAGTAAGAAGTTCTGGGAAGCTTGGAAGTGTCAGGTAACCTGAAACCAGCTCTAACACTCCACACCTCCAGCTTCCTTCCCCAAGGCTTTGCTGTTAATACCACAGTGTAGAATCCCACAAGAACTACTTAGCACTCAAGATAGTCAGCCCAGAAGTCAGGCAACCATTGACCAAGATAAATGCATTGTGTCCCTCCCCTCATCCATTCCATATGGCTTCTTAGAAAGTCCCAAGAACTAAGGAACCAAACTACCCTAGCTTTGTACTTACTCCACAAACTTCTCTTCTCACTCCTCCTGATCCTTGAACTCTTGTTCCATAGATCACTCACATCTCAACCCCTCAGGTTCCCTCAGGGAAACCTAGGCTAAAATAACACCCCATATAACAAAGCAGTGGAGCAGGATTATGGCCCTTGTTTTGTGTCTGAAGCCCAAAGAATAGCTCTGAAAATAACTGGCAAGATCAAGAAATGATGACTCTACAATTGCCCTTCAAATCTCACCATTCATAAGTGCAAAAGAGCTGCAATTTCAAAACAGGGTTTCTATCAAAATCTCCCCTTAGTAATAATCAGTTATTTTGGTGAATGACAACCCGGCCTATTTTCTGTGCATATATAAAGATTTCTCTTTTTGATTCTCTGTATTTTCTATTTATCTGCAATTTGCATTTCTATTGGTATGCCAGAAAAGAATTACACTAAATAAAAATTTGTAATCTTTTGCACAAAAAATGTTCTATAAATATCTTTCTCAACAAATAAAAACATTTATAACATTGCATTGCAATTCAAAGAACAAATGTTTATTTAAACATAGCCTACCACAGGACATTTATATTCAATATTTTGCTACTTAATAATGATGCAAAGACTATCTCCAGAGAAAAAATTTTGTGCATGTCCTTAATTGTCTTATTAGGGAAATTCCTACAAATAGAAAACCTAGATCAAATAGTAAATGTTGCCAAATCAATAAACTTCCCTCCAGAAAAGCTATGCCACTTCATAATAGCACATAAAAGTGTATGGATGCTTATTTCCTAGCCCCGAAGCACCACTAGGCATTACTTCTCTTTCCCATTGACTGTAAAGGCTTCAAAACATGACAGCAAAGGAAGAAACAATAATATAACATATTTAATTTGCTTATGTTCATTATAGTGGGTAATTTACCCATGAATCTGAAAATTTGCATCCTTCAGATAAGGATAATTTTCTTGTATTACTGCTTGGATAATTTTCTCCCTTTGTCTAGAATTCTTAATTAGTACTGAATTCTATAGTTCTTTCTGATGATCTTTGTAACATTTTCACATAAAGACCCAAATTTTTAAGTTTTGAGGACACAAATTACATTTTTCAACATATTCTGTTTTCTACGTTATCTGTTGTCTCCAGGTAGTTATTTATTATTAATATTTGTTTTCTCATATTGATAGATTTTGGTCTCAAGTTGGATATTTTCCTCAAATGTCTGTGGATCCTTGCTGGTTGTTAGTATTTTAAAATGAATCACTTAGGAGCTATGGAAAGCTCTGTGGGCACAGGAAGACTTGTCAACTAGCAAACTTCACTTTAGGGAGACTAGGAGAGAGATCACCTCTTTGCTGGGGAAATCAATGGAACTCTGTGGCAATCTTTTATCAATTTTTAGCTGTCAGTGGTGAGGGAGAATGTGGGGTTGGGTGAAACAGGTGAATAGATTAAGTAAAAATTAGAACAACAAACTCACAGACACAACAGTATGGTGATTATCAAAAGGAAAGGGAGGTGGGCAGGTACAAGAGGGTAAACAGAGAGTAAATAGTGATGAAGGAAACAAGGCTTTGGGTAGTGAACACACAATACAACATACAGATGATATTTTATAGAATTGTACACATGAAGCCTATATAATTTTATTAATCAATGTAACCCCAATAAATTCAATAAAAATTGATTATTTTTAAAAAGAATCTTCTAATCACCCACCTAAGAATATAAGTACAAATATTCCATACATGGGACAAGAGAAGAAAAGTAGAGGAATTAAATGTTTTATATTCTAACTTTCAACAAATCACATCTTTAATGAACCCCTATCATCTTTCATAACTCAGACTTCCAGAGTCTCAGACAATGAAGTTCTCTGTATTAAACTGTTTTCTCCATTCCTTATGTACATTTGTTTGTACTTTCAGTTGTGGCTTCATACACTCTGCTATTTTACACACTTCCCTCAGCTTTTTTTCTTCCAGTTTTATTGAGATGTTCTTGACATGTAGCATATGTAAGTTTAAGGTGGACAATGTGCTAATGTGACACACATATATATTGCAAAATGATTACCACAATAGGTTACTTACCATCTCTATCCACTATATAATTATCATTTTTGTGTGTGGTGACATTTATAACCTACTCTCTTAACTTTCAAATACTGTATATAGTATTGTCAGTTATAGTGACCATGCTGTATATTAGATCCCCAAAACTTATTCATCTTAAAGTTGGAGGTTTGTACCCTTTGACCAGCGTCTCTCCATTTCCCCTACTTCCCAGGCCCTGACAACCACCATTCTACTCTCTATTTCTAAGAGTTTGGCTTTTTTAGATTTCTCATATAAGTGACACCGTGTAGTTTTTTACTTTCTCTACCTGACTTACTTCACTTAGCATAATGACCTCAATATCCATCCATGTTATCACCAAAAACAGATTTCCTTCTTTTCACGACTGAATAATACTCTACAGTATTTATACGGCACATTTCCTTTACCTGTCCATCCATCAGTGGACACTTACGATGTTTCCATGTTTGGGCTATTGTGAATAATGCCTCCAGTTTTGTTCTTCTTTATCAGAATTGCTTTGACTATTCAGGATGTTTTGTGGTTCCATATAAACTTTAGAATTATTTTTTTCTACTGTGAAAAAGACCATTGGAATTTTGACAGGGATAGCTTTGGATCTGTAGATTGCTTTGGATAGTGTGGACATTTAAACAATATTAATTCTTCTGACTCATGAACATGGTATATCTTTCCATTTATTTGTGTCTTCTTCCATTTTTTTCATCAATGTGTTATAACAGTGCTTCCTTGATTACATTTATTCCTAAGTATCTTACTATGTCTGATATTGTCAATGGGACTGTTTTGTTGATTTCTTTTACGAGAAATACATTATCAATGTAAAAAAAATTACTGATTTTTGTATGTTGATTTTGTATTCTGCAACTTTGCTGATTCCATTTATTATTTCTAACTTTTTTTGGTGCAATCTTTAGTATTTTCTATATGTAAAATTATACCATCTGTAATCAGAAACAATTTTACCTCCTACTTTTTTATTTAGCTGCCTTTTATTTCTTTTTCTTCTCTAATTTATCTGGCTAGGACTTCCAGTACTATGTTGAAAAGGAAAGGTAAGACTGAGAAAACCCACTTGATCAGGTGTATGATCCTTTTAATGTGCTGTTGAATTCTGCTTGCTACTATTTTGTTAAAGTTGTTGCATTTCTATTTATCAAGGATATTGGCCTGCAGTTTTCTTTTGTTGTAGTGTCCTTATCTAGTTTTGGTATCATGGTAATGCTGGCTTCCTAAAAGGAGTTCAGGAGTGTTCCCTCCTCTTCAATTTTTTGGAAGAGTTTGAAAAGGACTGATGTTAATTCGTCTTATAAATTTACTAAATTCACTAGTAAAACCATGCAATCCTGGGCCTTTTTTGTTGGGAAGTTTTTTATTATGATTTCAATCTCCTTATTGGTCTGAATGAATGAATGAATGAATGAACGGTATCAAATACAAAAAAGGAAAGAGAGGTTGCTTTTTATAATACAAAGTGATAAAGGAGAGTCTCTTTCATAGTGGCATTTGTGTTTCAGACCTTAGTGCCTATTTATTTCATTGGTAGGGGCTTAAGGAAAGAGAGACAAACATCTGCAGTCGATCCTTTAATCCTGAGTTGTCACACAGACTTTAAACTATTGTAAACATTATAACGTACTCTAATAACTGAAAGAACAATGTCCACCACATTAGTCATATTTCAAGAATTTCTTCATCATTCCCAAATACATTTGTTTAGAATACTAGCTACCTGAAGATAGAAGGACTGTGGCAAGTTTTGCTGAATGGCTAGAACATTAACAGGTCACTTAAAGTCATTTATGTATGATTCCAAAACAGGATGGTTTATGAATAAACTCAATGTCAAGATAATCCTTAACACTATATCTGAGAATAGCATGAACTCTTCTCCACAAATTTTTACCACATATCATGTTGAGTTTTACATTCATTGTTATTGTCAATCTTTGTGTGGTGATAAAAATGACCCCAAATTATAGGTAAAGTTGGGAGGAAAAATAGTCAAGGATAGCTATAAACCTCAGAGTAGGACTCTCCTAGGTGTTTAATATTTCATGTTTAAACATAGTCATCCAGGAAATATAAGGCCTATACAAGCAAGGCTTTCTCCAAGGATTACCCATCCCACCTGAAAAGGACCAGAAAAAGTCATAATTTAACTATGTCAATATTTCAACCAAACCAATCGTTTCGACTATAACTATGGTATCAACAAAATGCTAAATTAACATCCTACTTCTATGCTTTCATTGTTGCAAAGGATAAAATTATACCAAAAAAAAAGACTTTTATGTAAACCCCCCCCCCTTTTTTTTTTTCAGAAGACAACTGCTAAAATTGAGAGGAAGAGAAAATAGGCATATATCCACCCACCAACTATAGATATTCTGTGGTCAGGCTTAACAATTCACGTAACTTTTAAATTACTACTCTCAGTCAACTCGACCTAAATGAAATCTAAAATACAGATACCTAATAAATATGTTACCAGGTAACATAGTCATTGTATATCACCAAATTAGATAATAAGCTATTATTCTCCATGTCCCTTCCATTTCTGCTATATAAAACAAGCTTAAGGAGAAATATCTATAATAATAAAAGCATAATATGTTAACCTTCCAGACAACCTTCTGGACAAAGACGAGGCTGCGAGGGAAGCCCTGGTCCCGAGTGCCAGAGGGAAACTGGTGCCAGCAGCCAGGGGAAGGACGGCCTACTCTTGCAGAAATTTTGTGCATCAGCCTCTAGACTTCCTATGATATCCCATTTATAAAACTTACAATCAAAACCCAAATGAGAAAAACAAACACCTAAGAAAGCATACAATGAAGAATTATAGTGGTAGAAAATAAAATCAATAGCATCTTTAGATCTATTCCAGAACAGCAAAAATTATTCAATAATAATTATATTGACTCACCCTTTTGGCAAAATTTAAATTCTAATAAATCATTCTTTATCCACTGTCTTCCTTCTAGGAAGCTAGATGTCTTGCCTTTCCCCACACCTTTAAATTCAGGAATGCAATCCTAATAAAAGCCAGAGTCTCAAGAGCTCTCAACAAAATGCTAAATTAACAAATGGGTATCTTTCTAAAATGTCTCAAGTACAAATTAGTCACCTAAGCAAATATTGTTATTATATTTCTTCAAACTCTTCCAAACTCTGACTAGTATATTTGTTTAAATGTAGATGAGTGCAGGAGGGGAGTCAAGAGTGGTAGGAAGTAGGAGGAGAAAAATAATGGCAGGTAAATTTTTTAAATCAAATATCACTAATAGTGGACTGCAAAGGACAGCAAATGAGTCCTATTCTAACATTATATTGACAATTCCAATCTAGTATGACACTTCCTTTCAAATGTACCATTAGATGCAGTAAAATATCATTAAAAAAAGGAATCCAGTTAGGCCCCAGTTTGGAAAAGAAAATTTTTTCTGACAGATTTCTTCACAAGGAAGTTAAAATTAAAGAAATTGCTATGACAACACAACTAAACAATGTGATAAAGAAAAGAAAAGTACTGGACAAAGAATCATGAAGTGTAACTTGTAGTTCCGATTGCTGTTAACTGGTTGTACATATGTCCTTGTATAATTTTAGTTTGTTAAGTGAAGGTCTAGCTTTAAAATTATAAAGATTTATTATTTCAACACCTGAAACACATTAACTCAGTAAAGAAAAAAATACACAGAAAATAAATCATTATTGGACTTTTAAAATGAAAATAATAAATGGATCACTTTTTAAGTACCAGAATTTTTCTGACAAGATATATGATATGAAATTAATAACTCCTATAATAACATTCACATAACCTGAATTAAAATAGCAACTATAATTTTAAGTAAATAGCAAATTTATTTTCTCCCTTCCATCTACTTCAACCAAATGCTACAAAGTACCTTGAGTTTTAAATGTTATGAAAATGGAAAATATTCAGTAGCATATATTAAATATTCAAAACACATAGGCATATGGTCCAGAGAAGAACACTATTATTTTATTAATAGAATAAGTTTTAAATTGTGGAAAGGAGCAGGAGAGTAAGGTATATCCTGTAATTTCTTTCTGCCCAAGTGATCCACAGAGACGTATTGTCTGCCTAGAAATTAGCCTTCCACTAGCAAAATTAAGAGAAATCTAAAAACCAGTTGCTGCAAGTATGTGCACTGAGTCACTAGAACTACTTCCCTGTGTCCACCTACTTACTCCTCTCTCATGTTTTGTACTGTCAAAATGACATAACAGATACAATATAAGTCACCTGACTGAAAATGTACTGAATGGGGAAAAAATGATGTGTCAGAAAGCCACACTGGATTTAAACATTCTGTTTCAAATAAAGGCTTCTATAAGAAGTCCAATGAAGAGAAGAAATTTAAAAACCACATCAAAGTGAAGGGCACTACTCCAAACTGCCCTCTAAAGAGGAGAGAGTGATGAAGGAAGCCAATTTTTAGCGAAGGAAACCCATATCTTTCGTGTGGTTTACTAGGAAAACCAGGGTATGCTTCTTCTATCCAGTAAATTACCTTGACTTCGGGGCATGATCTTAGGACTGCACTCAAGTTACTGGATATGTCACTGGCTATGAAGAATGCTAGAGACCAAGGATGGGGAATCCAAATATATGTAAGACAACTTCTCACAGAGGAAAAACTCCATACAAGGAAAAACCTGGTTATAGTCCTACTAAAATTCATATATCAAATAAACCACTTGTAACAAAGCAAATTTGGAAAAATAATATGGATAACATTGTAGTTTATACATATGCATAGAAAAGTTATAAAAACACTAAGCTTATGTCCACATTCTAACACAAAGAGTATCTGAAGAAAACCTACCAAGAGACACAATTTATACAGAACTGGAGTATTTATTGGAAAATTACCTAAGTTATTGTACTGTGTTTGATTCACACCCTCTGGAAATAGCAAAAATAACAAAGGAAAAAAGTGCAAAAATTAAGGTTACCAAAGCTTAGTTTCAACCACCTTGAGAAGTTTTCATTAAAGTGTCTAAAGTTCTAAACAAACCATTCTATTAATTTTATGTGAGTGTGACAAGCACTGTAACTGGCAGAGTAAACATATGAAAAATGACAGTTTCTTTGTTCCTTCCATTATCTATTATTTTTATTAATAGTTTCCTATCAAAATAGAAGATAAGTTTTTCCTGAACCACACTAGTCAGGTAAAAAGAGTATCAGAATAAGAAGAACCTATCTACTACCCATTCCCTTAAGAAGTATCACAGAAAAAGGAACAACACAGTTGCAATTTAGTCAGCCTACGAAAGACTAAACATAACCACGATCTAGTTCATAAGGATAAATTAAACAGCTGAACCCAATTTCCCACAAAATTAAGTTTTGATGAACCACAGTAGACAGGAAGAGTGTTATGAGACAGAGAGAACACATTTCTACTACCTAAAAAATATGCCATTGAAAAGAGAATAGCAATTATTACAATTCAGCCAATCTATGAAAGACCAAACATCCTATATAATAAAAGCCTAATATGCAAATCGACCGAACGGTGGAACCGGAACTGGTTGCTATGACGCACATGCCAGGCCTAGGGACTCCACCCGTGCACGAATTTCATGCACCAGGCCTCTAGTTATATATATAATCTAGTTTATGAAAATAAAAAGACTGATACAAATGTTACATAAAAACTGAGTAGTAAACTGTAAGATTTAATATCAATGCTGTTATTAAAATTTCCAATTTAGACTATCTATCTATAAATGTGATTTTAAATGAAACTAGTGATGTTTGTCTCAAAAAAAGTTGCTCTTTTGTGATGATGACTGCAAGCTGATTTACTATGAAACAGAGTTAAAAGAGAGTTATGGTTAACTCTGTGGTTCTGACTAGTTACTACATATTTTGTGTTATGAGGTTTTATGAGTCTTTTTAATGGACTGAGACAATTTTAAGACACCATTTTACAATATCCTTTTGAATGGAATCATATTTTTTAGAAACAATATTACAAAAAGCAGGCTTTTCGTAAGAAGAAAAAGAGAACAATGTTAATAAAAAATGACAGCAAGAATGGCTCAGGGCCAAAGACCCATTTGAAACTTATAAAATCTTCCTAAGATCAGATGGACATGTGTTCTCTTATTGCTAGGTGTAAAACTATACACTCACACAAGCTTCTGTTTCCAGTTTTAACTTAAAAGCCAGGTGTTTCTCAAAATATTAAAAGTTCCCATGTATCCTGCTAATAAAATTCCATTTTGTTATCACAGTAGGTATCTACTGCAGTAAGGATGACCAAGTTTAGATTCATAAAATGTGTAAAGTGACAATCTGTAAATAATTTTGAATCTAGAAATATCATTATATAGCAAATAAGAGGGAAAGTGAATGTCTACTAATAGGAAATGAGATAAAAAAAAGATTGGGAAATTATACAAAAATGTGAAAAAAATATTATTCAATAATTTTGTAAAACATGTCTTTAAAGAACACATAATTACATGGAGGAATACTCTTAATATGTCAAGCTTTAAATATCCAGATATATTTTTATATGATCAAAATTTTATAAAATAGATGTGGATATAGATAACTATAAATAAATATCTACTTCAGGAAACAGTGAACTACAGAATTTAGATAAGAAACACTGAACAAAATATAAAAGCCATCCACTTTAAGATTCAGAGAGCTAATAAAATGGAGAAAGTGTATGAAGCCAGTATTCAGGAAAGGGGAGTGGCATGGGGAAGAGACACCAACATTTGTAGCCATTCTTCCTGTGGGGCATTTACCAATACTAAAAGGATAACAGTCTGGGCTAAATGGCACTTTTTACAATGCCAAGTGATTTAAAAACAGACATGGAAGTTAAGTGCCATCCAGGAGGAATAGACTTGGTATATCCTTCATTATGGGTTAGAACCTTGAACAGCTGCACCCTATGACAAGTTTAAACCAGGATTACACAGAGCCCTTGTAGAAACTCATGCTAAGCATTAAACTGGATTCAAGTGATCCAGAAATACTATTGTCCCTAAACATCCGAGAATAATACTGCCTACTGGTGTCTGGTAAAAGCAAACTTAACTCTTCTCCAAGGAAGAATACTATCATCCTAGACTTTAAAATGTTTCTACAATTTTGAAAGTATAATGACCAGCACACAATAAAAAGTAACTGTACACAAAAGGAGATAAGACAACAGGAAACAACAGAGGCGGGAAAGACAAGATGAAATACATTTATATACAAGCTCCAAAATGTGTAATTATTAGATACAGACTTTAAAAATTCAAAAGCAGTACATCATAGCAGACATAAAAGATAGACATAAGATTAGGGAGCCCTAGAGTATCTAGGGAACACTAGAAAGACAATAGGGCAAACAAAAACAGACACCTGAGCAAATTAAAGCCTCTAACAAACTATGGTTACAGAAAACATTAAATACAGCCTAAGTCCTACCCAGATACACATAAGCACTCATATTAAAATCCTATTTAGCTCAGTTCTTATTAGCTGGTACATTATGTCTGCTAAGGAGATGATGGCATCAATAAATATAAAGTTTCCTTTTGGGATAATGGAAATGTTTTGGAAGTACATAGAGATGGAGGTTGTACAACATTGTGAATGTATTAAATACCATTAAAATGATTCACTTTAAAATGGTTAATTCAGTTATCTGAATTTCACCTCAATAAAAATAAGATTGGAAAAAAAATGAATAGTAATAGCTAAATGTGCTAGGTTATTACAGTTTATAGATAAGGGAAATGTATAACAGCAATGATATAAAGGACCAGAAGGAAGAACTAAAATACTCTATCTGCCCTACCAGTGAATTGTTATAGTTATTTGAAAGTACATGTAGATTAATTATAAATATATATTCCAATTCTTAAAGTAAGTAAAAAATTTTTTAAAAAGAAATTATAATTATTTACTGAGGGAAGAGTGAAAATCTATATATATAAAAGGCTAATATGCAAAGTGTCCCCTCGGGAATTCAACCGGGAGACCAGGAGTTTGATTGCTCACTATGGTGTGTGCTGACCACCAGGGGATGGGGCAGAACATGGTGGGTGACCAGCAATGGGGCACTGAGGGAGCGAGGGAAGGAGAAGGTGGGGAGGCAGGGAGACAGGTGGCAGGGAACCTGATCGGCCCTGATCACCAGCCAGGACTAGGGACCCTACCCATGCACAAATTTTGTGCACCAGGCCTCTAGTGAAATTATAAAATACTCGATTAAAACCAGAGAAGGCAAAAAGAGATTTAAAAAATTCAATGAAAAGAAAAATTATAAACATGGTCAATAATAACTCAACTATTCCAATAATCACTTTAAATGTAAATTAAAAGAGACTCAGAGTGAATTAAAAAACAGGGTCCAACTATATGTTGCCTATAAGAAACACATTTTAAATATAAAGTCACAGATAGATCAAAATAGTAAAGGAATGGAGAAAGATATACCATGCTAACACTGATTCAAAGAAAGATGGAGTAACCATGTTTTTTCAGACAAAGCAGACTTCAGAATAAGGAAAATTATCAGGGATAGGGAGGGCATTAGATAATTGCATACTTCCTAAACTTGATGAAGGAGGTCTGTAAAAAAACGTATAGCACATCATAGTTAATCGTGAAAAACTAGATGCTTTCCTCCTTAGATCAGGAACAAGGCAACAATGTTCTCTCCCACCATTTCTATTCAACATCATATTGGAAATCCTAGTCAATACAATATGGCAAGAAAATGAAATAAAACATATACAAATTGGGAAAGAAGAAATAAAACTGTGTTAGTTTAAAGATACATGATTTGTCTATGCAGCAAAAAAAAAAAAAAAAAGAACAAGAAACTCCCAGAACTAGTAAGTGATTACAGCACAACTGCAGGATAGATGCAAATATACAAAAGTCATTCGCTTTCCTAAATTCTTTCAATAAACAATTGGAATTATAAATTTAAACCTCATTAGCAACCAAAAGAAATACTTAGGTATACAACAAAATATATACAAAACCTATAGGAAGAAACCTATGAAATCCTGATGAAAGAAATCAAAAATCTAAATAAATATTCCATGTTCATTGATAGGAAGACTCAATGTTGTTAAGGTATCAATTCTTCACAACTTGATCTATAGATTCAAAGCAGTACCAATAAAAATTCCAGCAAGTTACTTGTGGTTATCAACAAAATTATTCTAAGATTTATATGGAAAGGCAAAAGACACAGAATAATCAACATAACACTTAAGATGAAAAACATCAAAGGACTGATAAAGCCTAACTTCAAGACTAGTATAAAGCTACAGTAATCAAGACAGTGTAGTATTGGCAAAACAATAGAAAAACAGACCAATGAGAACAGAGTACAGACTTAAATACACACAAATTCAGTCATCTGATCTTTGACAATAAAACAAAGGCAATTCAATGAAAAAGATGGCCATTTCAATAAATGGTACTAGGACAACTGGACATCCACAAGCAATAAAATAAATCTAAACACAAACTTATATACTATTCACACACAAGAATTTAACTCAAAATGGATCATACACCTAAATATAAAATGTACAACTACTAGAAAATAACATTAGAGAAAATCTAGGTGACCTTGAGTTTGGTGATAACAATACCAATTACTAATATAATCTCCAAGAAAGAAAAACTGGTAAGTTTGAATTCATTAAAATCAAAAACATTTTCTCTGTGTAAGATACTGTTCAAACAGTAAGACAATCCACACTGGGAGAAAATCTTTGCAGAATACATATCTGATAAAAGAACTGGTGAACAAAATACTATATAACGAATTCTTAAAACTCAACAAATACAAACAACAAATAAAAAATGAGCATTATGCTAAGAGAAATAAGCCAGTCAGAGAAAGACAAGTATTGTATACATGATCTCACTCATATGTGGCTTCTAATGAACAAAATAAACTGATGAACAAAATAGATCCAGAGACATAGACGCATGGAACAGACTGTGGAATCTCAGAAGGAAGGTCTGGATGGCAGGGGAAGATCAACCAAAGAACTTGTATGCATATATGCATAATCCATGGACATAGACAATTGGGTGGTGAAGGCCTGGGGCAGTGGGCGGGGTCAGGCTAAAAGCAGTCAAAGGGGAGGGAAAGGAATATATGTAATATTTTTAACAATAAAGATTTTTTAAAAATTAAATATTCTTAACCTCAAAAAGAAAAAAGAGCAAAAGTTCTGAATTCGTACCCCATTAGAGAAGACATACAGATGGCAAATAAGCATATAAAATGATGCTCAACATTATCTGTTTTTAGAGAACTGCTCATTTAAAAAGCGACAATATACCACTGTAGCTCTGTTATGGCTAAAATAAAATAAGAACTGACTGTACCAAATGCTGATGAGCTTGTGGAGCAACAGGAACTCTCATCTTTTACTGGTGGGAATGCAAAGTGGTATAGCCACTTTGGAAGACAGGTTGGTAGTTTCTTACAAAGCTAACTATAGTCTTACCATGAAAGCCATCAAATGCACTCCTAGGCATTTACCCAAGTGAGTTTAAAATTTACGTGCACACAAATATTTGTAGCAGTTATATTCATGACTGCCAAAATTCAGATGCAACCAAGATGTCCCTCAATGGATGAAAGGAAAAACAAACTAGTACATTCATACAATAGTATTCTGAAATTAAAAGAAAGAAGCTCTCCTGCCAGAAAAAGGCAAAAAGGAAGTTCAAATGCATATGGCTAAGTGAAAAATTCCACTCCGAAAGGCTACATACTATAAAACTCCACCTATAAGACATTCTGGAAAACGCAAGACTCTAGAGGCAATAAAAAAGATCATTGCTTGCCTGGATTTAGGCGGGGGTGTTGTAAAGCAGAGGGGATTTTTAGTATTGTGAAATTATTCTGTATGATAATACAAAGATTGGTACATAACATGCATTACTGAAACTTAACGAACTTTACAACACAAAGAATAAACCCTAATGTAAATTATAAACTTTGGGTAGTAATAACATATCATGTTGTCTGGAATGGCAGGGTTTCCTTCTTTCCCATGGCTGAATAATATTCTACTCTTTTTTTATCCACTCACCCATTGATAGATACTTAGGTTGTTCACATATCTTGGCTATTGTTAATAATGCAGCAATAAACATGGGAGTGCAGATATCTTTTTTATATCCTATTTCCATTTTCTTCATATAAATCCTGCCATTTGCAACAACATGGATAAATTTTGAAGGCTTATGTTCAATGAGATAAGTCAGGCAGAAAAGGACAAATACTATATGATATCACTTAAATGTGGAATCTATAAAAGACAAATTCATAAAAACAGAGAACAGGATGGTGGTTACCAGGGACTGCAGGAGAAGGGGAATTAGGGAGATGTTGTTTACGAATACAAACTTGCAATTAGTAGGTAAATAAGTCCTGAAGAAAGCAAAGTGATTTATAGTAAACAGTACTGTATTATAAACTTCAAGGTTATTAAGAGACTGGATCTTAAATGTCCTCACCCGCCCCACCCCCAAACACGAAAAAATTATGTGATATTATAGAGGTAGACAGGTAATCATATTACAATACATAAATGTATAAAATCAACTCCTTGTACACCTTAAACTTATACATGTCAATTATATCAAGATTTTAAAATATATATTGGTTCACCAATTCCAACAAATATACTGCACTAATGCAAGATATTAATAACAGTGGAAACTGTGATAGGAGGAGAAGGGGTACATGGGAGCTCTCTTGCTATCTGCTCAATTTTTCTGTAAACCTAAAACTTTCTTTAAAAACACAGTCTATTTTTTAAAAGTGTATTTTCTAAAGCCAAGAAGGTATTTTAAAATAACATATATCAGGGATAAATATTCACATATATTTTTAACAATCCCTGGGTAAAAACCACATTTTAATGAATTGTACTTGAAGGTAGAAATGCAACTAATCTTGATTCAAAATAAAGTACTTGTCACTGGGGAAGGTGAATTACTCTAAGTAACTTATTACACATTGATAAGACAACACAAAACTGATATAATTAGTAGTTTTATGTTATATAAAAATTACAATAAATAAAAACTTGGGATTATATAAAAAGAACATTTAATTATAAAGCAGAGCTTCAAAGAAAAAGATAGGAATAAAAGAGATGAAAAGAGAAAAGATATAAGAGCATTAATTTCTTTTTCCTTCATTTGGAGACTCATCAATCAATCCCTATATATATCTATATATAGAAAGATATATAGGTAGATATATAGAAAGATATATAGATATAGATAGATAGATAGATATAAAAGATATATAGATATATATATATATAAAAGATATATATAGATATATAGATATATATAGAGAGAGAGAGAAAGCGAGAGAGGTAATATTCAAATTAGCTGGACGCTGTAACAGTCACGACTGGCTCAAGAGGAGGCTGCACATGCAGATGGGTGGGAGGGGACTGCATGCCGCCCATGGCCACTAGGGCTGGACACAGGCCCAGAGTGGAGATACAACACACAGGGGGGCCCACCCCCACTGGGAGACAGCGTGCCAGCAGTCCCGCCTCTGCACGTGAGCTGCAGAGGAAACACCTTTTCTTACCACTCATCGGTTGAGCTCCCTGTATGCCACTCACAGTGTTCTTGGTAACTTGGGTAATAAGAAGGTGATCTAGGGTTTGTCTACCTCACTGCTGGAGGAGCTAAGAAATGTCATATCCTGCCCTAGACAGTTTGGCTCAGTGGATAGAGCCTCAGCCTGCAGACCGCATGGTTCGGGTTGGATTCTGATCAAGGGCATGTACCTAGGTTGCAGGCTCCTCCCTGGCCAAGGCCCAGGTCATGGTTCATGCAGGAGGCAGCCAATCAAAGTGTCCCTCTCACATTGATGTTTCTCTCTGTCTTTCCCTCTCTCTTCCACACTCTCTAAAAATCAATGGAAAAATATCCTCAGGTGAGGATAAAAAAAAAAGAAAAGAAAAGAAATGTCATATCCTATGAAAGAGACATCTTGAAAATGCCTAAATAAAGTTGTCATTTTTTCGTGGTGAAGGGACTGGAGTCCGTGTTGATGAAAACACCTTGGTGGCTGCAGAGGCCGGCAGTGGCAGCAGCAACGGGGTGATAGGGGAGGTGCCTTTCCCTAATCAGCTGGTCGCCTCCCGCAGAGGGAGTAAGCCGTCAGTAGGACATCCCTTGAGGGCTCCCGAATTTCATGCACCAGGCCTCTAGTCAACAATAAAAGTTGAAAGGCAGGGGAGGGCACACTATGATGCCAGGGTAAACTCCAATAGCACTGAATTCATGTCTCTATCAAAGCACCTACCACTTAATATTATAACTAGACCTGATTCTCTTTATCAGACTGAAATATACATAAACTCTTAGAAGACGGAGACCATAATTGTTTTATCCTTGTGCTAAGTGCACAGTAGGCCTTGGTAAATACTGAATTGAACTGAAAAACATTAAAGGCAGCACTCTAAAGCATTAAAAACAGTAAAGCTAAAGTTCATTCAAGAGGAAGTATGGGTAGAAGGATATGTTTTGTTTTATTCTTTAATTGTTATTATGAAGTATAATACCAAGTTAGTGGGCATAAGGAAAAGTGCCAACTGAGAAACTAAAAATGTAAGGAAGAGAGGGGATTGCTATTCCAACAACATTTTAGAAAAAATTAGGAAGAAACGAGGTCAAAAAAGCTACTGCCTATTAGCCTCATTAAGGAAGCCAAGCATTTCTTTCTTTGAAATGGGAAAAATGTAATGGCCCAGAAGAAATCTGAACCACAAAAAAATAAATTTGAGAAAGTTATTCTAAATAACCTAGACGTCTTTTAAACCTCTACCTAATGAATTCCATTTTCTAGGTAAAAGATTATCTGCTAAAATGTAGGGTAGAAATAGTTGTGGAACTGAGTGACATGAAAAAATTTAGAAAAGTGATCCCAGAAAAAGTAATGGGGACTTAAGATAATTTAATTATGAGTTTTTATAAGTAGCCATGAATGTCTAGGTGAGTGTAGGTAACATGACTATAATGGATAAAATCTGTATAATTATATTACTTTTTCCATGAATGAATTCTCAACTTTTTTCTTGCTATACTTTACTGCCTATGCCTCTTGCTCGTTCAGTAGAACCATCTGACTTCATGTTAGGAATAGACAGTATCAATGAACATAGTCGTTAATAGCTAATAAAGAGAACATCCAACAACATGAGAACAAACCAACCATGTTGACATCTCCATATTCGCATGCTTATCAATTGATTAAAATCTTACCAAATACCTGGTTGTTACTTCAGAACTCATTGGCTATAACAGACTGCTTATGAAGTATAACAATCTGGTATCAACTTTAATTCCCACTAACACTTAGTCAACTCATGCCAAATGTGTTTTTGATTATAAATACTGCACACAATTCCTATTACATATAGCACCATTTTATCATTTATTGACTTGTGCTAGCATATCCAGGACTTACAAACAGAATGAGACCAGATTCAGAAGGAACAGTCTGCTGAGGCTAAAACAGCAGCCTCAGATCAAACCTAAGCCTTCTTCCTCCACACTCAATGTCTTTAGATCTGCATTAAATTAATTAGTCATCAATGTATAAAAATGACAGCTTCTAGAAGATAGTGGCACACAAGGATCTGGATGAGTCTTTGATTTAAAAAAGAAAAAAAGGAGAAATAAGAGGAGGAGGGAGAGGAAAAGGAGAAGAGAAGGAAGAGAAAGAAAGAAAATAGTCAGGGTTAACTTGTGTATGGACAGATGGATTTTTTAAAGCACTTTCTTTTCCACCAGGGAATATCAATAGCCTTTTAAGCAGTCTCGCATTTAAATGTGTGTTCTGACAGTCATGTCAGAGCCTGGGTAAAAGCCTTTTCATGGAAATCATTAAAACGAAAAGATCCAGACAAGAGGCCTGTTTTTTTCCAGGGAATAGGGTGGAACAGAATAATGTCAGTTTTAAAAGATGGAAGTACCTTAAACAGTGATGGGATAGATGAAACACCTTCCTTCCCAGCCCTCTCCTCCCCTGCGCCCCTCCCCCGCCCTCCCCCAGCACCTGAAAATTTTTACCTGCTGCTGTCTAGAATACTCTATTACAAATATTCAAGGAACCTTGGGGGCAGGGTTAAGAGTGAGGAGAAAAAAAAGAAAAAGCCTACAACCGCACATCAGCCTGTGATTCAAAGCAGAAGGGAACAGAGCAATCCCAGAAGTATTCCAAACAGAGCTGACCCTCCTGGGTCCTGTGCTCCCCACGTGGAACTCACAAAGTCTCACAGCTCTCAGCTTTAAACTGCTGAATCATTTCAACAAGTGATGTATACCTACCTGCTGGTGAGAAATAACAGTCATTCCTTGCTTCAACCATCATTTCCTTGCTTCCCACTGGGAAGTGATCTGCTGCCCACTGTCAAGCACTGAAGCAATGCTAATTCTCCCTAGGAAAACTTGAGATTGAGCCAGGCAGCCATGAAGGTCACTTTATATCTTGGCTCAAACACTGGGCCCTCTGCAAAAGATGTTTTTTGTTCCTGAAAGACCACAGAGATACTGCTATTTCCCTTACCCAAGTTAACAACTTTTCAAGGACTTCCCCTATTCACCACATTTTTTCTCTTATGGTCCTGAACTATTTTTGTTTGTTAATATCAAGACTGGAATTTTGATCTGTAAGGATTTTTATTCCATTTATATGTTCCATCAAGATAGTTTCTGAACAATTATTAACTGTACCAGAAAAAACAATCAGCTCAGATTTATTAGTCCCTGGTCACTTGATGCTGATGGAAGTTTCTGTCACACTGATCTTCTAGAGCCCCCAAATGACTTAGTGACACCAATGACCTTAAGAAGTATAACACAAAACCCAAAGTCAGTGTTATTGAAATAAATTTCATAGATGCCTGGGGATTTTCCCCTGAGGGTTATTATTATTCATAGTCTTAAACCCACTAGAAAAAAACTGTGGGGAAAAAAACTCAGGTCCTTCAAAAATACTTTTAGATTTTCATGTTACCCTAAAATGGTAATTTTTTGAATCTTAAAAAAATAATTACAAAAAGAAATCCTACAATAATAATAATGTTTGTGAGTGCTCTTTCCACACCAGGCACTATACTATATGTAATCTGCATTGTTTTATTCATATCACACACAACTCGGCACAGTAGATTTTTTTTTGTCATTCTCATTTTAGAGAAGAGGAATCTAAAGTTTAGAGACATGCTTTGCGTGACCACATATTACAAATCCCAGACACTGCAGAACCAAGATTTGAAGGTAAAACTATCAACAGTGACTGCACCTTCAATCCTTACAATTATATTCTCATGTGCATAACTGCATTTCTCTTACTGATCTCATCTGACTATTTTATATTAAAATTATTTAATCCTGAGTCTGACCTATACCAAACCAAAGAGTGAGCAACATCATTAAAACATTCTTGGCAAAAAAAAAAGAAAGAAAAAAAAAATGAAAAAGAAAGAAAAGAAATCTTTCTAGAGAAAAAAAATTTTCTGTAGTAAAGACCAGCTTTTACAGAAATTATTTCTTCAGAATCATTCATTCACTCATTCTCCCCATTACTCACAACTAAACACCATTAAAAAAAAAATAGTGAGATCACTATGTATTTAATTATTGAATGATGTGTATACAAAAATACAAGTATGTCTTATGCACTTAGAATCTCATAAAATCTGAAAGCAAAACACTATCTATAAAGGTTACAATTAAGAATCTCCAATTTATAGAGAGGAACTCTAGAACCCCAGCACAAGAAGGCATGTCAATCAGAGAGGGCTTTACAACTTCCAGTGTCATCTAGTAGTCTCTTCCGGTTCTTATCTTTTTTTAATTAATATATTTTTATTGATTTCAGGAGAGGGAGAGAGAGATACAAATATCAGTGATGAGAGAGAATCATTGATCGGCTGCCTCCTGCACGTCCCACACTGGGGATCGAGTCCAAAACCGCGTCATGTGCCCTGACCGGTAATCGAACCGTGACTTCCTGGTTCACAGGTGGACACTCAACCACTGAGCCACACAGACCAGGCTTCCCATTCTGATCTTGATTATATAATTGTCCTCTTAACCCAAAGGAAAAGCATTTTATAAGTTTTTACTAGTTCTCACTATATCCCATTAACTTATCTCAAAGATAAAAAGAATTACACTGTTTTCTTTGCATTTTAAATTCACTAAATGCCTGTAATAAGAAGAAACCTTCACTCTTGTTATTCAGGGGGAAGGATCACTACTGTGGAATTTTAGGAAAGATTAGATTAGCACACATGTTACAGCCTGGCTCATTAACTAATCCAATCCAGGCAAATAAATCTTGGGGAGCTTTATTTACATATTCTCAAAATCCCTTTTGGCCTACTTTCTTCATTTAGTCCTCAGAAAATATAAAAACCTTTTAAAACTTACAGTAACAAAAAATTAATTGTGATTGAACTAACTTTATAGTTTCATAACTATATTTTATGTCAATAATAACACTAAAGATAATAAACTTGACACTTATGACATAGGACAGAATATGTGAATATAACTCAAACTATTCAACTAATAGTATAGATGAAATTGATAATACAAAGCTATATTTACTGTACATGTAATGCCCTCTACAGGCCACTAGAGGAATGAAACATAAGGAGAAAGCTACATAAAGATTCCTCAGATTCAGTTACTATTCATTAAAGCAATTTTATTTTCTAGATGGACCAATAGTAATTGCTCTCATTTTTAACCTATTTAAATTTCAAACAAAATATTCTACCTGTTTTTAACTCTTGCAAAGGTTCAATTAGCATTTACCAAGCTTATTTAAGTTCAATGTCCTGTTAGGATGAAAAATTTATAAACACACACACACACACACACACACACACACACACACTATTGGAAAGGCCTATGGAGTAAATATTAAAAATATACTCCATTAAGGAAAAAAAATTAGACACAGACAACAGCATGGAGATTGCCAGAGGACAAAGGAGGTAGGGGAAGTTGGGGGAGGTTCAGGGTATAGAGTGAAATAAATGGTGATGGAAGGAGACTGGACTTGGGGTGGTGAGCACACACTCCAATATATACAGATGATGTATTATAGAATTGTACATCTGAAACTTATACAATTTTACTAAAAATGTCACCCCAATAATTCAATTTAAAAATCTATTCCATATTAGTAAAACCTTCCACCCATTCCCTTTCCATAAAAAAAAGATATTAGTGATTATTCTATAAAGTTTAGAAGATAATCACTTCCCAGAAACATATAGTACATTCACACTGATTTAACCTAATATTTTCAAGATTTAATCTTACAAATATTCCAAGTGTTAAACTTAACAAAATCACCTTTATTGTTAGTGCATATAACACAACTATATCCTCCCAATTTTTAAAAACCATCTAAGTTTGAGAAACTCTCTCAAGAAATAACATTTTTACAAATACTGTATAATGCTCAATCCAAGTCTCAGATGAATATGTGAAAAATATGTTATTCCCTAGAGTTCAGACATCTGGTTATACCCTAGTTCATAGACAAGAAAATCAGACCTCCTTTCTAATAAGGTTTACATGGCAAATGGGCAATTAGTAACATGATAAATTCTTCTAAATTAAGAAACATTTAATGTAAATAACTTGTCTAAGATTCTGTGAAACATGCTGAGTCAATTAAATGCCCATGTGTTGGTATCACTTATAAGTAGAACAAAAAAAAAAAGTCAAATTCATAGAAACAAACAGAAGTGGTTGTCAGGTGCTAGAAGGTGGAGAACAAGGGAAATATAGAGATTGTTAAAAGGATACAAACTTTCGGTTATAAGATGAGTAAGGTCTGAGACTCTAACATATAATATGGCGACTATAATTGGTAACACCGTATTGTATAACTGAAATTTGCTGAGAGTAAAACCTACATGTTCTAACCACCCCTGTCCACAAGAATAGGTAAATGTGTGTGATGATGGATATGTTCATTACCTCCATGGGGAGCTCTTTTATAATATATGAGAGGCCCGATGCACAAAATTCGTGCAAGAGTAGGCCTTCCTTCCCCCAGCTGCCGGCACCAGCTTCCCTATAGCACTCGGGACCCAGGCTTCCCTCGCAGCCCTAGCTTCATCCGGAAGGTCGTCTGGAAGGATGTCCGGTCTAATTAGCAATTACACTTTTATTATTATAGATGTATATCAAATATTTCACAATTTTATTTGTCAATTATACCTCAATATAGCTGGGGGGGGGGAGTCCATGTGTGAAGAAGACAGGGATATATGTCTTAAATAAGAAAAAGGAGCCAACACATGATAACGCAAATATTTGATTGTATTCAATGTGCCAATCTAAGAAAATATGGGTATCATTCTGTTTGTTAGACAACTTGCCTACTAGCTGACAGGTCACACCCAACACCCAAGTTTCAAAAATACCTGATAGAACTTCAGTAAGATTTTCTAATGGGTGGTCAGAAGCCTAGGACTGAAATTGTCATAACTGTTTAGATGATAGAATGAAAAGAGTAAATATGAAAGTGTTGCTAACGTGGAAAAAAAAAAGATTCCAAATCAAAGTGAAAAGAAGACATTAAAATCAGACATGAATCAAAACAAATGGGATATTATTTGAAGGAAGGATAGTTTTATATAAATTCAGTAAATATGAAAGAAGGCCATCATAAAAAATAAATTTAAATTAACTTAACAATGTTATTTAGACCTGAATGCACGGTGCTTAATAAATGAATAGAAAATAATATATAAGATTCTAACGATTCTCTTTTTGAACTCAGAATGGAGCATTAATATTTACAATACAAAGGCTTTAAGAAATTTCAAAAGCCTTAAGGCCTGGCCAGTATGGCTCAATGGTTAAGCATCAACCTGTGAATCAGGAGGCCATGGCCACAGTCAGGCCACATGCCTGGTTTTCAGCTTGATCCCCACTAAGGAGTTTGCAGGAGGCAACCGATCAACGATTCCCTCTCATTGTTGATGTTTCTATCTCTCCCTTCTTCTCTGAAATCAATAAAAAACATTAAAAATAAAATAAGAATCCGACAGGGTCATAAAATCTAATATAGAAAATGTTTTGTCATTTTTTTTCATATTTCACTATATATTACTTAGCATGAAAGGATTAAATAAATACGATTCTGGCTATTTAAATATATCCTGAAATCTTCCCACTGCAAAACACCTAAAATGCTGGAAAAATAAAATAAAACATACTTTTAATTTTGTATGAAAATGAATATTAAGCTTTCCTAAGTTTGCACTGAAGTGAGACAAATTCTAGAAGGGCCAGGAATGAGAGGAGCAGGGAGGAACAATACCCGAATGGCCTAAAGCAGGGGTTGGAAAACGATGGTCCACGAGCCAAATCCAGCCTGTAGTCATAAACTAGGAATAGTTTTTAAATTTTTAAAAGGTTGAAAAGAAAAAAGAAAAAAACCTAACCAAATGAAAATTATATGAAACTCAAATTTCAGGGTCTATAAATACAGTTTTTTACAACACAGCCATGCTCATTCATTTAAGTATTATCTACAGCTGCTTTCATATCACAATGGCAGAGCTGGGTAGTTGCAGCAGAAACTGTATGACCTGCAAAGTCTGAAATACTTTTTATCTGGCCCTTTACAGCAAAAGTTTGCCAACCCTTGGCCCAGAGCTTCATTTTTAATGAATACACAAGGGGGACAGGAAATAAAGCCTCGGGCTCATGCAGGGTAAGGAATCAAATTGGAGATGCGGTAAAAAGGCAGTAACACCGAACGGCTAGAAACTTAATCAAAAGTGGACTTAAAAAATGTATATCCCACAACACATGCCTGCTTCCACAATGACTCTTCACAGATCAGAGAGGAGGGTGGGGAACCTGGGGATAGAAGAAGAGCTCCCCTGAGCACCTGTGGCCACTAAACAGCCTGCAGATGGGTCTGAGGCTCAAAAAATACCCAGTTGAAAACTGATGGCTGCCAGAGGGGAAAGGATGGGGGGGAATGAGCAGAAAAGGGAAAGGGGATTAAGAAATACAAACTTCCAGTTATAAAATAAGTCACAAGGATATAATGCACAGCATAGGAAATGTAGTCAATAACATCATAACTTTGTATGGTGACAGATGTTACTAGATTTATTGTGAATCACTTTGGAAAGTATATAAATGTGGAATCACAATGTTGTAAACCTGAAACTAATATAATATTGTATGTCAACGATACTTTTTTAAAAACCCAGTTGAGAATTTAATTTAAATTGGACTCAAGTAATCAGTGTCCCCCACCTTTCAAACACTGGACTGAAGCCAATACAAATTTTCTCACAAGGGCTACAGCATCCATAAATAAAGTTCCAGAGAAACTGAGTTTGCACTAACAACAAATCACAACAGAAATTCTATTTCTACTAATGGAGAGCTTGGCTACTCAAACCAATATTTCTGCTTAAAACAACTAACATGTTATTTAGAATACTAAAAACATCAAGTAAAAAGCACTGGGATACTAATAAACTGCTGTTAACCCACCAGGACAAATTCCAGAATAAAACTTATAGCTGGAGAAGTAAGGAGAATACTAGAGTACCAAAGCTAATTTTGAACTGTGGGCATATGCCAATTAGAACCCCAAAACTTGGAATTTAAAAGCCTGAAAGGGCAGGGAGGAAAGAAGTTAAGTCTAGAGTCCATCCAAGATGTGAAGTATTGTAGGTGATTCTCTCCCATATAAAGCTTCAAAGGACTACCACCCTAGAGATGAGGACACATTATAACTAAATCCTTCCCATCCAGCTGGAAGTCCAAGGAAAGTTGCCTCGGTACAGAGCAGAACACAGTATTTTCAATTAAGGGGGAAGCTTGGGGGAGAGGTAGGGTGAGGGGGAGGCGGTGGTAACAAAAACAAGATGCTGAAGAAGCTGTTGTCACAGCCAAAGCCTCACAGGAATCTGGAGCCCAGGCCTAGATGGACCACATGAGTATGGTTTCAAAAAGTCCCTTATTGGCAGTGCTACTAGATACCTGATAGAACAAAAAAAAGAAAAATTCATCTCTGGGGGAAGGTACTTTCATCATAGATCTCAAGGGATACACAAACACACATTTTTTCAAGGATAATAGGCAGGACACAGTCAAAGAAAACCAAGCAAAAAAGAAAATTAAGATCTTTGAGTATGAACAAGCATGAAGATTCCAACTTTTGGAAATAATAAGCACAGATATTATAAACAACTGTTCTTACTCTGTTTGAAGAAATGAAATTGTTGAAATTATCTTCTAAAAATAGAAGATGGTAAAGAGAAAGAGAGAGAGAGATTCATTCCAAATTTGGGGAAATAATAACAATTCTAGAAATGAAGAAGAAAACTAACCACTGATATTTAAAAGTCAGTGTTTGTCATTGATCGATGAAGCACAACAGAAAAATCTGTTAGTTGGAAATAGATCAGAAGAAATTATATAGAATAAAGCCAGAGAGAAATGATGAAAACATAGACCAGGAAGTCACTAACACATTTTAGAGTGAAATTAATTTAATATATACCTAAAGTTCCAGAAAGAGAATGCAGAGAGATTGCGGCAAGGGCAATATTTTTAAAAAGACAATCTGAGAATTTTCCAGAATTGATGAAATACACCAATCCATAGATTCAAGACATACAACAAAGCCCAAATAGTATAAATAAAAAGAAATCTATTCATAAACATATCACAGCGAAGATGCTGAAAACCAAACACATGGGGAAAATTTAAAAGCTGACAGGAAAGAAAGATGACATAGTACATTCAGAGTGGCATTTAGACTGACAGCTGACATAAACCATTGGAAAGTGAAATTAGGCAACAGTGAAATAACATACATAATGTACTAAAGGAAAATAACTGCAAACTCTGGATTACATACCTATTTTTAAGAATAAGGATGAAATAAATTGTAAGCCAAGCTTGGGGGGAGGGGGGATGCGTGACTGAAAACGCTGGTTGCAGACAGACTTCCATTAATGGTAACTGTAAAGAACACAATTAAGACAGAAGATAAGTGATCTCAAATGGAAGGTCTGAGGTCGAGGGAGGGAAAGAAGAAATTCAAAGCTAAATGCAGGCAAATATAAATCAGAATTGACTGTATAAAACAATGTCTAGTAGGATTAAAAAGAAAAGTAAAATAGAGATACCGCAAGTGAGGTAGAGTGTAAACAGAATTTAAGTGTTCTGAGGAGAGTATAAATTTTGATTAACTTCAGAATTTCATAAGTTAAGGGTGTGAAATGTAATTTCTAGGGTAAACGCTAAAAAAAAAAAAATAAAGTATATAACTTTCAAAAGAGGGAGGGGTTTTGAGGGATACAGAAAGGAATGATTTTTTTTTAATCAATTCAAAAGGAGACAAGGAAAAGTGAGTGACAGAGAAGAGCCACAAAGAAGAAAATTCAAATGAAGATTATAGGTAAAAATTCAAATACATCAGTAGCAGATTAAATGTAATTAGACAAAATGCCCCTCTTAATAAACCCTGATAATAGATCACACTGGATTATTTTTAAAGTACAGCTATATATAACTCACAAGAGACACATTGAAAAACTTATTTTCAAAGAAACTGAAAGTAAATGTAGGACCATAAAAATACTAACCAAATAAATAAGTGAATAAAGCTAGGTAGAATAATTCTTTTAATATTACATAATGTCAGGCAAAAGCATTACTAGCAATAAAAATAATCTTATAAGATTCAAACACCTAATAACATAACTCTACTATAAATAAAACAAAAGGTGACAGTAAGCACAATATACTATCTACATACATAACCATTATATATATAATTTTATATACCAAATCATACTATACTACTTTTAGGTCATCAAACTTGTCATCTTCAAATGCCCGTCTTTAGTTGAATGGTGAAGTACATCGTTATATTTTTCTAGAGCAATGAAAATAAATGAGCCCTGCTGGCATGGTTCAGTGGTTGAATGTTGACCTATGAAACTCCCGATTCAGGGCACATGCCCAGGTTGCGGGCTCAATCTCCGGAGTGGGGCGTGCAAGAGGCAGCCAATCAATAATTCTTTCTCCTCATTGATTTTCTATCTCTCTCCCCCTCTCTCTTCCTCTCTGAAATCAATAAAAACATTTTTAAAATAAATGACCTATAAAGATATGGATTATTTGTAGCAACATTATGTTGAGCATAAAATGCAAGCCTGAGCTTTGTTACACTTTTTACAAAGATCAAAAACAAGGAAAATTGGCCCTGACCGGTTTGGCTCAGTGGATAGAGTGTTGGCCTACAGACTGAAGGGTCCCAGGTTCGATTCCAATCAAGGGCATGTACCTTGGTTGTGGGCACATCCCCAGTAGGGGATGTGCAGGAGGTAGCTGATCGATGTTTCTCTCTCATCAATGTTTCTAACTCTCTATCCCTCATCCTTCCTCTCTGTAAAAAAAAATCAATAAAATATATATTTTTTTAAAAACAAGGAAAATTAAATAATATGTAACATATAGTTACACACACGACTAAAGGAAACAGAAGTGAATGACGTATGTAAAATGTAGCACACTAGCTATCTCTGGTGGAGAAGGAAATAGGGATACAATGAAGTTGAGCAACTCAGACGCTTCCAAGTTGTTGACACCATCTGTCTTAACCTGGGTAGTCTTATGAAGATGTTTATCTTATTTTTATGTTTTATAATCTACATATATTATATATTTGAGTGCATTAATTATGTCATTTTAACAAATGAAAAATATAAATACTGAAGTATGTCCAATAATGTATTTATGTCAATGCTTTTAATAAATATATATACTTATATTTCTTTTAAACTTATTAAAATGTCCACAATCTCTTTCTGGATGATACATCCTTAATGATATGTATTTCTTCATTGTACCTCTTAACATTTTCCAAGTTCTCTAGAATAAATATGTATTTCTTTTCAAATTAGAAAAATAAAGTTAGATACCATAAAATTAAAAATAGAAACAACAATTCTAGGCAAATGTTTGGAAAAAGTTTTGCCTTATTGTTCATTAGAATTACAACTGATTTTAATAAAAATATATGGATGCAATTTTTAAAACAATAACAACAATGCTTTTATGCTTTACATAAGGAAAGTCGCAAAGATGTAGCCTTTGGGGCACTTTAGAAAAATAGTAGAATACTGAAATGGTCAGTGTTCCCAGGCCAAGAGCCTCATCAAAAACCGAAAGATGTGGGTAACAAACTATTCCAAATACCCACAAATGAAATTGGATGTAAAAAATATGTTCTCAACTCTGACTTCTGTTTATGATAAAACCAAAAACATATGACCCCAAAAAGCATACTGTGTGAATTGATAATTAACTGTCTACAGATGTTACATAGAACTGATCATTTCCATGCAAGATGAACAAGAGTCAACAAACAGATAGGCAATTTATTCAGCTAAAGTATTCCTAAGAGATAAAAGGTAAAACATGGGTTGACATACCATCTTCCTTCCCTAAAGTATTTTATTCTCTCACAATTATGGAAGGCGATGAAATCATACAGTCATCATTTTGGTATCTGTTATTGTAAGATGAAGAATAGTGGGGATGAGAAAATGTAGGTAAAGAAAAAGCAGGTACTAGTAAATGTAAAGAAAAAGAAGGCAAAAATGCAAACAGAATACAAAGTCAACAGTGAGTGAAGACCAAGGCAAAAGATTTATACTAGAATCTATTGTTAAAAAATCTAAGAGGTCAGTTAATTCCTCATACTCTCAAAGTATTTATCATATGTTCCCAGAGTTGCTGATTCTGCTGGCAATTCATATCATTTCACTCTATTCTAGGAGATAACCACCCCAGTAATGGTTGGGAAAATATATTCAGGAAGTTTAAGTGACTTTGCTAAAGTCACAAGTCTAGGCCAAAACTAGAATTTAATACATCCACCAGATTCTTATTCGCATGCTAGTGCTAGAGCAAGCTGATTACGATTTATCTATAATCTCTATTATATATTGACTAACATGTATTCTAGTATGAACATTAAACAAAACCAGTAAAAATTAATATGGTAATATAATAATGTCACTCTCAAAGAAGGCAGAGCAAGCACAGAATGGAAAGCTAAGCACTTCGTTTCTTCTTCTTAATGACAAATTTGGTGAGCACAAGGCTAATCCTCTCATTTTTTTCATCTTATCCAAAATAAATCATAAATATGACAGAGATTAAACAGTCAATGCAAAGCACTTTGAACACTAGTAGACTACAGCTGCGTAACAAATGTGTAGGATTTTTTTTTCCAGAATTTTACTTGCCAAGTGTCCAAAAATACAGGGATACAACAACAAAGTACATATTTTTTGACTGGATTCAAAGAGTTGAAAAGCACAATTTCATAAGATATAGTGGGAATGTTGTTAGACTACAGGAATGACAAGACCTGGTATCATTGATGACAGGGGAAGAAAATTGACTCACACACACTAGCCTATTTAGAAAAAAAAAATCACCAGAAAATATAAGCTAAATGATTCCTTAAAGAAATCCGGCGATATGAGCCAGTCATCGGAAGAAAAAACAGAGTTCAGGGGAAAACCAAAAAATGGGGGGGGGGGGGGGGGGGGGGGAATTCGGGGGCAGCTTCCAAGGTGACCAGGAATTGAATCTTAGAAGGTTGTTCAACAAAAAGAGAAAATATATATAAAACATAAGAGAAAATATGATAATAGACATAGTGGCAAGAAAATGGTATGAGAAAGTTCTTGGCTAAGGAAAGACACCAAAAGTGGAAGACAGAGAAGAAGGAACCCATGACGGAATTAGAAAAAAAATGTTCACACAAACAGGTTTCTGGTCTAAATGACTTCAGACCATCAAATGTATAGTTGCTAGGATGAAGAGACACAAAGGGTGGCACAAGAAGAACAGGAAATAGGCAGGAACCAGGTAATGTACAGCCTTGGATGCAGGAATGAGAAGCTTAGACATTACTCCAGGTGTTAATGAGCGACTGACATTTGAAAAGGGGGAGTTGCTCTTTAGTGCTGTCATCCCTGTGACTATGCAGAGAATGAACCTGAGGGAGAAAACAATGGAAGGCTGGAAGGTTGGTAAACCCATCCCCAAGATGATGAGAGTATGAACTGAGTCCTTGGTAGAGATGGATATGAGGTGAAAGATTCAAAAACTGTCTTTAAAACAAAATTACCAAAACTTGACAAGAGCAGCTGTTCTACAGCCAGACTGCCAAAACCTGCGGAGCTCCTCTACTTTCCAGCTGTATGATGTTGGGCTCTGTAACTCCTTAGTGTCTCCAAGTCTTCATTTGTGAAGTCGGGATGTTAGCAGTACCCACCTCAAAGCTGTGCTGTGAGAACTGAATGAGTTAAACCATGTAAAGAGCTCAGAACAGTGCCTGCCAAAGCATGGACACTGCGGTGGTTTAGCAGCTGTGGCAGCAGTAGCAGCAGTGATGGCGGTGCAGGCTGCAACATGAGATGGATGTGAAAAGAGGGAGGGAGAGAGATGAATGTCTAGGACCCTAATTTGAAAGACTAGTTACTCAAGCTACCAAATGAGAAAGGAAAGGGAAAAGGGAATTTTGTGCAGGCTTCCAGGGTGAATGAATATGAGTTTCATTTTAGACATTTTACGTGTCAGGCGTCATTATGAGTTTCATCCCAGTGAAGCTGTCCTACAAACAGTCAGAAAGCAGGAGTAGAATTCAGGTGAGAGTTCAGAGCAGACAAAGATATTTGGAAGTCAAAGACAGTTGAAGTCCTGAGAATTTTCATGTTTTCTTAGAAAACTTACAGTAGAAATAAAGAATGGCCATGGACAAAACTTGGACATTATTACAAGTGGACGAAAGCAGGTTGTAGAGTCTTTTGGGGGGAGAAAGGATAAGTGAGATAGTTTGGAGACAAAGATATGCCATATATATATATTTACACACACACACACACACACACACACACACACACACACACATATACATACACCTTAAACAAGATTGAACTACTAGGAAATCATGGAGATGATTATGAAAAGATGGAAAAGGCACTAAATAGGGAGAAGGA
>NW_006299593.1:768588-769583 GCF_000327345.1 Myotis davidii | reverse complement strand
GGTTGGAGGGGGAGAGATGAGACAGAGATGGAGAAGATGGAGCAGGAAAAAGAAGAAAAGCTACTCTGCCCATGGCTCTTGTTTCCATTCAACTGCCCAGCCCCTAACCAAAAACATCTTTTCAGTCCTTCCATCTTTGCTACTAATTCTTCCCATATAAGAGCCAAATTGTTCCAAACACACTGAGCCAGATATAGGCAATCTGAAGCAGTAATAAGAAGGGGACACCAATTGCAAACTTTTTAAATACTAATTATGATCAAGGTATTGTACAAAAAAAAAAAAACACGATAAAATGAGGTAGAGGAAACTAATTATTCAAAGAATTTAAAACTGCCAGGAGTCTTCCAAGAAGTCTCCACCTCTTTCCCAGAATCTTGAATATGCCTCCCCTTTATTGAATGCCCTACCCCTTGATTAAATAAGCCTCAGTAAAAGAAATCCCACTAAGGAGGAGCTGCTCTGTCTGTGGAGTAGCCACTCTGTCTCATTACTTCACTAATAAACTCTCTTTCACTTTAAACTAAAAATAATAAATAAATAAATAAATCTAATTACAAACTCAAGAGAAATATATAAAGAAATATAGTTCAATAAAAAAATCATGTAAAGATTACCAAATTAATGATCAGAGAGTAATTGCTATACTAATTCAAATGAAGGAGGATTGCCAGTCTGAAGTAGGATAAAAAGAAATGTAGAATCACTCAGACATATGCCAAAGCAATTTCTTCACCGATACATCTTCTAGGACATTGGAAACTAAAGAGAAAATAAACAAATGGGAGTACATCAAAAAAAAAGCTTCTGCACAGCAAAAGAAACCATCAACAAAACAACATGGGAGAACATATTTGCCAATGTTATCACCGATAAGGTTTTAATCTCCAACATTTATAGGGAACTCATACATCTCAACAAAAGGAAGATAAACAATCCAATCAAAAAATGGGCAAAGGACCTAAATAGACACCTTTGAAAAGAGGACATTCATA
>NW_006299593.1:741581-768357 GCF_000327345.1 Myotis davidii | reverse complement strand
ATACTACCCTGCCGTAAAAAAGAAGGAATTCTTACCATTCGCAACAGCATGGATGGAACTGGAGAGCATTATGCTAAGTGAAATAAGCCAGTCAATGAAAAAAATACCACATGATCTCACTCATTTATGGATAATTAAGACCATTATAAACTGATGAACAAAAATAGATACAGAGGCAGAGCAGCATCGAACAGGCTGTCAAACTACAGCAGGAAAGCTGGGGAGGGGTAGGGGGCGGGAGAGGGGGAGAGGTAAGATATCAACCAAAGGACTTGTATGCATGCATATAAGCATAACCAATGGACACAAGACACTGGGGGGTAGGGAAGGCCGGGGGAATGTCAAGAGGGGAAAAAAAAAGGAGACATATGTAATACTCTTTGTAATACTCTAAGCAATAAAACAAAATTTAAAAAAAAAGAAAGAAATGTAGAATCAGAATTGCTGAGTTTCTGATCCTGACTTCGCTCTTGAATTTTCTTTTTTAATCCTCTGAGCCCAAATCTAAATCTATTCAATGTAGATAATAATATGAACAGATACACCACATAAACTTCTTGTGAGAGTCAAGTGAGATGATGCATATAAAAATATTTTGCTAACTCTAAGTAATGTACAAAAATTAACTAACAAAAGATGAAGTAGACCACACTACCTATTCCTCCAACTAAGTAGAGCTAAAAATCCCTGCCAAAATTTTGAAAGGGAGAGAGAAGTAGAAAGACTGCCTAGGGACCCCAAAAACTGAGGATCACGAGAGTGAGTTTCCTAGGTTTTTAGTGTTGATGTTTTTGGTTTGGGTTGTTTTTTAGGGGAGGAAGGGATTGTCCTCATGTATCCCAGAATAGAAACTAACCAGGAAAAGCCAACAAAAGTAGACATGATCAAATAAAAACCTCTTCTTTCTAATACAAGACTAGCAAGATGGCAAACTGTTAGACAGTAACTATCCCACCCTAACCAAACACTATTGGGAAGAAAATGTAAACCCCGACTCCTATCCATCAGAAAAGGCCAAATGGGGAGCCTAGACATCTGCCCTCATCAGGCAGTAACACAGCCGCTCCTCATGGTCAGTGGAGGTTAAATGGGGATCCTAGACTTCAACTCCCATAAAGTACTAGTGAAGCACCCCTCTCTTCATATGTGTCTGTGACTATATAGACAAATACATGTACAGCACCCTAACAGCAGCTCTGTTAGGTTCAATGCTTTCAGTTATCTCTCATGCAACACTTACTCTCAGACTCTTCTGAGGGGATGACCCCACTCCTGTCCACAAGAAAGGCAAGGAAACATCGGTTTCTTGTTTCCCCTATTATCCTCCTTCCAGCAATTCATAAGAAACTCTCCATGTAGCACATCTGGAAAGAGAATTTTCCCCCCAAAATTTTGCTAGCATATGCCAAGAAAGGCTCCAGGCCATACCAATTATCTCCAAATTCCTACACTCTTATTCAAAGTCCCAAATGTCATGCATTTTCCTGGGATTGTTGGTCTTTTACTGGATTGTAGAAACATCAGAAGGTATTCCTGTTCTCCTTCCATTGCTACAAGACCATCACAGCTGATCCATTACTAAACTAACTTTAGGAATAACCTCACCTCCAATTCACATGTGGTCATTATTTACACTGAATAATGGTTGTCAATTGAATTTACTGTGGTTTTTATAAAATTATAACTGTTTCATGGTTTCAAAGAAGCTAAACTTGTATGTTCTGGCCATCCTTCTAAGTTTCTACTAACTCAGCCCTCCCTTCTGAATTCATCGTCAGAATTTAACAGTAGCCCTTCCTTTCCAATATCAGGACTACTGTATAAATTAAGTAGTTTAAAGCTATACTTTTCCCCATTTCCCAGAACACCTCAACAAATCTAGAAAAAATAAATAAAATTTCAAAACACGTGTTTTTTTGTACTTAAAAAAATAATGACAAAATATAAAACCATCTATCATTCTTGTAGATGAATTCACATTCAACAATATTGGCTCTTGAGCATTCATGTGATTGGATTCATCAAGAAGAGAATAGGGGGAGCTGGCTGGGGCAAAGATGGAGGGATTGAGGGTGAAAAAGAGAGAGGAAAAAATCATGGCCATGAACAACAGTGTGGTGAAGGAGTAGAGGGAGGTGGAAGAGGGTATAGGGGAATAAATGGTGACAGACACTTGACTTGGGTGTATTGATGAACACACAATACAGTGTACAGATGACATCTTATAGAATTGTGCACCTGGGAAACCTGTATCATTTTGTTCACCAGAGTCACCCTAATGAATGTAATAAATAGGAAAAAAGAGGAAGAGAATAAACACTAAATTGTTATCAAGCAGAGGATACCAAGGACTCCTAATGATATTTAGGGTTCACCTAAAAATAATAAATAGCTACCATAATAGCTCCCAAATCTAAATTGAGGAATAATTTATGACTTAGCCGCTTCCAAAGATATAAATTCCCAGTTTTTAGGGGTATCTGACTGTAGACTAGTCAATATTTAAATAGGTTAATTTTTTAAAAGATGATTTGAGAGTCCCTTCAAATTGTGAGTTCTGTGGATTCTTTTTTAGCTTTCCTCGGCCAGTTCATCAAGAGTGATTGCTTCCTGTTCTGATAATCTTTACTATACATTCCTATAATGTTTGCTATTTATATACTACTATTTTGGTTTCTTAATATATTTATAGTTTTGTCTTCTCGTGTAGACTGTTATGATATTAAAGACAATATCATGACCTTTTAATAATTTTTGGCATCTAACTGGTACCATACTTTACACAGACTATTAACCATTGCTAAGTATAAAGAGGAGGAGCTTTTTCCCTCCCCAGTATCTCATTATCTACTTAAATGGAAGAAAACCCCCTTTTTGCTTTTATATTATTTTTAAATATGTTTTAGCTTTCTAAGGTGTAAAAACTTAATGCTGTGGGCTAAAGTTTGATCTCTGCTGACAATGGTCTTAATTAAGATGATTCTGATCTGTGCCTTATTGGATAGACAGTATTCAGAAACAATGTTGATTGCTATCTACTGGGGATGATTGAGTGTTCTATTGCAGAAAGTTGAAGATTTAAAGAAGAAAGCAGTATCAGAGGAATATCATGTTTTGTAGTTGAGTAAGGAGAGACTGTATCTGAGCTGTTATGGAGATAGGCAGTGGGGGCGGAATTCATGCACAGGCTTTTAGTAAGCAGAATGGAAAATCAGTGTCTTATTGTTTTTATTTAGTGTTCGGTATCCAAAATTGTTCTTTTCTTCATCTCTGCGTCTCAGGTTACTGAAAGTCAGGGCAAACTACAAATCAAATTCCTTCTCTAATTGACTCTAAGACCCTACAAATGTACATATTAAAAACACTCTCTATTTCAGCAGAGCTCCCTTTACTAGTGCCACATCAGAGAACCCTGCACAATTGTATAATAACTTGCCACTCACGGAGCAGAACCTTTGTAATTTAACAAACTATGCTGTACACTCTCATGTAACCAGTGTCCCCTCCACAGAAATAATTTCTGAGGTGGAAAGGCTATTGGATATAGTTAACTTCAAAAAGAAAATATTATATTATTTTAAAAATCAATAAAATTACTAACAAAAGCTCTTACATGAATAGTTAATGAAAAGTGCTGGTTGTTACTCAATTGCCTTGCATATTTTGGCAAACCTTGGAAGCATGTGCACTTGCAAAGTCCTTACAATCTTTTGTTTTTTAGAGAAATTTTGATACAGTGTGTATGTGGTGCTTTAGTTGCTGGTATTCCGAAAATGACAACGTTGGAAAATCCATTCACAAGAAACACAAAAATGTAGGTCGAGGTTCCCCTGTTTCTCATTTTTGTTGTATGTTTGTTATACGTGAATTCTTGTAGATGCATTTGTTGTTCTTAGTTTTTTTGTAAAACAAGATATGGAAGCCATCCATAGTGGAGGGTTGACGTTTAAAAGCAGTTTTAAGCAAGCATGGAATTAGCGAATTTTAAAAAATATTTTATATTACAAAAAGTTAATGTTTTTATAGAAAATTGTTTTTAAATTAATATGTGATGCATTGGGTATTAAGGATTATATGAAGTAATGCATATAAAGTTACATATATATAATGGAATGACACTTCCCATCACTTTGCTTTCTTCTGTCACTCTAATCTTTCCCCAACCCCAAAGCTTCTATCCATCTGCTATAATGCTACTCTCTTGGTGCCAAAAAATTACAATTCATATTAACTTTCCATATTTAATCATTTAAAAATATAAAGCTATAGCAATAGCCCCCAAAATTCTGTTTTCTAGGTTTAAAATATCTTTTAGCCCTTCAACCACTCATCATATGCAAATGGTGATTTGCTAGATAGCCATTCTATTTCCCTTCCCCGGAAGATGTTCTGCTTCACTTACATCCTATTAAAGTATGTCTCCAAAAGCAATATGTAACATTCCAGGTGAATTCCAAACAGAACCGGATGGGACTGCCATTACCCTCATCCCATGTTAAACTATTCATGTAGCCTTTGCTTTTGTAAATGACCACAATGCACTGCCTCTAAACACACACATATTGCTTATAAACTTTTCCCATCCTATACTGACATCAGTTGTTTTAGATTTAAGAGAAATGCCATGTACTCAAGATAAAATTTCAACTAGATGAAGCTGGATTCATCACCCTATAAAGAGCTTTCAGAACCTCGATTCTGGCATTCATCCTATTCATTAGCTGCTAATCAGTAGTATGATAAGCATATCCTTAATACCTTTATTCTGATAAAAGAGCCAATACTCAACACAAAGGACCCTCTACAACAGCAGCAATAGCAACAATACTCTATTCACAAAGATTTATTTATCACTGCACTTTATGTTCAACCAGTTATCTATTTATTGGTCTTTTTACTCAATTCTTATTTCTTTCCCTTGGATAAACAGTAACTAAGATATCAATGATATAAAACACTGTTAAAAATGACAACAAGTTAAAGAAGTGAATTACTCTAACTTCCTAAATGCACCACCTTCTCTAGCCTGCAGTCCTTTGTAAACTTTGTTCTCTACCCACAGCATGCCCAACCCACCATCCCACCTTGACCTGACTCCTTGTTCCAGCCAACACACCACTTATTAAGGGAGGCCTTCCTTGATCATCCAAATCTGGATTAGATATCCCTCTTCTGAAATTCAGAAACGCGCTATACTTCCTCTGTTATATCATTCACTGCACTTTATTATAGTTTCTTCTTTACTTGTCTTTAATACTCACCAGATTGCAAGCCTTTGGAAGCAACATTAGCTATGGGTAGCATTACATCAGGCCAGGCCTCAAAGAGACAACAAATGCAGAAAGAAATATTCATGAACAGAGGAAGATATCTGGTTAGCCACCATCATTTCCTAGGTACTAATTCTGCCATGCCTCACATCCTTTTAACTTAGTGATTGAAATATAACTCACTCTTTAAAAATAAAAAAGTGTTTATTGATTTCAGAGAGAAAGGAGAGGGAGAGAGAAATGGAAACATCAATGATGAGAGACAATCATTTATTGGCTGCCACCTACATGCCCCCACTGGGGATTGAGCCCAAAACCTGGGCTTGTGTCCTGACCAGGTATTGAACCAGGACTTCCTGGTTCATGGACCTATGCTCAACTACTGAGCCACACTAGCCAGGCAAGTATAACTCTCTCTAATCACCACTATCCTTCAGACTGTCATCCCCACATGTTCTTTAAACCTCCTAAGTGAGAAATCACAAATATGTCACCTACCAATGTTTTGAAATTAGGAGAATTCACACAAAAATCTAGGTTTCCAATACCTGTTGGGGAAAGGGGAATCAATGTCTACAATTGCTGAGCCCCATGGAAATAATCAGCTAGAACTGAATAGTAGCTAACCCTCTTAGATCTGCACAGTTCTCACTATGCTAACTTACATATCTGCTTAGTTCATGGAGTTAACTAAATATGCAACATCTATCCCAATATGACCTAGTCCTACACATGTCCATGACCCCTTCCCCCTACACTCCCTTTGTGACTTCTGGAATCTCTTTATGGGATTATCAAACTCCTACATATACTCTTCTGTATTATACAATAAATGTGTATATATTTTTCTAAAAGAAAACAAAATAAAACTTTTTACATTTTTTAAAGCAATAAAGCTGGCTGAAGTTAAGAAATATAGGATTACTTCTCAAGCTAAAGAAGAGAGAAAAGCACTCCCAAGCTAGCTAATTAAACAATTACAGTAGGAGAAATGGCAATCCTAAAGCATAGTAATTGTCTTTTTGCACTGGAAAAAAATTCTAATGCTCAGGTGCAAATCTCAGGAGGAAGCAAGCAGCAATCTCAATAATAATGCTACAGTAGTTAATCCTAAAGGAGAAACACTGGCACCATATCAAATCACCAAACTCAACTAAATAATCCCAAAGTGATGTCCTAACATAGCATACCACATAACAGCACATTCATCATGACTTTGCATTACCACCACCAATCAGAACATCCTAAAGAATTAACCTTTATTTATAAAGAAAAATATATCACAACATGAACAGGCAATGTGGCATAGCTACCATGCCCTGATACGTCTAATGCATGTGTGTATATTCACAGATATACTTATTTGTATATCTAAGTGTAAAAGCACTGTAACTGAAATAATCCCATTTTACTATTAAATAGAACCCCTATTAATGTTTAACTCTCACATCAAACCTGTGAAAGATAAAGCACAAGTACATGGGCATATGTAGGAGTCAAATTAATAACAGAATACAAGGATTAGCCAATAAATATGGATGCCAACTTGAAAAGCAATTTAGATTTTTACATCACAGTATACACACATTCCCCCCAAAATTCCAAATATTCAGAGTTAAATTAAAAAGGAATAAAACACTCAAACTATATTTTAAAATACAAACAAACATAAATTTCCAAACATAAAAACAACAAATAAAAAACAGAATAGAAAAGATAATATATGGGAGTAGATACATATCGATGCTTTAAAAGAGAAGACGAAGATTGCCCTGGCCACCGTGCACTGAAAAGTCACTGGTTCAATTCCAGGTTAGGGCACATGCCCAGGTTGTGGGTTCGAACCCCCCACTGGGGCACATGCAGGAGCAACCCACAGATTTGTCTCTCTCACAGCCATATCTTTCTCTCTCTAAAAATCAATAAAAACATATTTTTAAAAATAGAAGAATGAACAGGGAAATAAACACAATTCATAGTGGATAAACACATGTTAAAATGTTTAGTCTTACTAGTGATTAGAGATAGAGTTAAAGCAAGGCCTATTAAATTTTAAAAGACTGAAGAAAATAATAATACATACTCTGGCAAAAGTACAATAAAACAGAAACTCTTTGAAAGTATCAGTAAAATGTAAAAATTAAATTTGGTAAAAAAAGTTTTTAATGTGTAGCAAGAGCCTTAAAGGTAGTTATATTCTTCAATGCAATGATTCCATTCCTCATAATCAATCTTAAAGAGATAATCTTAATTTGGAAAAAGCTTATTGGCACATAATTGGTGTTTTAATACTTATTAAAACTGGGAATAATCTAAATATCCATCATTTTATAAAAATAATTGATTAATATATAGCATAATAAATCTCTAGATTAATTCAAAACATTTGTTAAAAGTGACACTCACATGGAATATACAGCATGAAAATACATACTGTATAAGTAAATGTGTAAAATAATACAGGTTGCACATAACAATATAATTAAAAATGTATCTTAAAAAGCATAGCCATAGAGACAAATTTTCTAGAAAAAAATAAGCAAAAATTTAACAATGTTAGTCTTTTATTTTCTATTTAGTTTGCCTTCTACTTCTTTGTAACTAACGTTACACCTAATAAAAGACCACACTAATTGTCCTCCAGGAAGTAAATCTTAGACACCAGCTTCTTAATTTCCACCCAGCAATCCCAGTGAAGGAAATGAGATGTGAACAAACTTCTTTAAACTGACCAGCTGGAATAAACTGTACCCTCTTCAGTATATTTATATTAATTCAATAGCAAATTATTAAACACAAAATTTGTCCCTCTGACCAAATATTATGCCCCTTAACAAAAAATATTCTCTCTGCCAGCAGGTGGAGGTACAGGAATTCTAAACATAAAAGCGCATTCCTAGCAGCCTGTTTTCTTGCCCCTGAACTAGGAAAGGAACTAGTAGGATCATAAGTGTTTGTTTTCATTGTTGTTGTTATTTTAATATCACTTCCTCACCCCCTATCACCATCAAGATTCTGAAGCTTCAGTGAGAACCAGCAGTGTAATCAAAATGAAATTAGTCTGGATTCAGGCTACCTGCTGACTCTGGTCCTTTCTAACTCTCCAACCTTAAATTACTTTAGCTCTTACAACTTCAGCACCCTCACCTATAAAAAGGAATACCAATATTTGCCTTACAGATTTCTATGAATATTAAATTAACAAACATAGGTAAAACACTTAGAATAATATCTTAGGGATGATTCCAATGGAAGTTTCAACTTCCCCTTACTAAAACTGAAATATCAACTATTACGTTAAATATTGAAATATTTTTCTAGGCCAGTGTAAGCTGTTTAATAAAACATAGGGTCTGCTCCACTAAAGAATTACAATTTTGTAAAAATAAAAACAAATGTTAAACAAATAGTCATGCTTATAAATTTCTAATAAGATACTGTCATAAGTACTATAAAAGAAACATTGACTGTGTTATGAAGCAGTGTATGGGATCTAACTTAGATTGCTAAGGGTCAAGAAAGGCCCATTTTATATGATGATATTTTAGATGAAATCTAAAGGACAAATAGGAAATATATAAGGAGATAATAGAGGTAAGTATGGTCCAGTTGAAAGAAAGAACATGTGAAAGTCCAAAGACAGAAAAAGAGTTGGCAGGTTTAAAAAATAAAAAGCCAGTCTCTGCAGAATACTCAGCAACCAAAAGAAGATTCAGGATGAGATTAATAACATACACATATCCTACACAAGGGACACTCCTGGAGCACCCCAGCTCAAGTGATCAAGGAGACTTTACCATTGGACCCCACGAAAACTAGAATAGAAGAGCTACCTAAAGCATAGAAACAAACACAATGAGGCAGCCAAAATGAAGAGACAAATCAAGAGACCCCCAGATGAAAGAACAGGAGAAATCTCCTGAAAAAATGGCTTTAAATAAAATGGAGTTAAGCAATTTATCAGTTATAAAGTTCAAAGCAATTTATCAGTTATACAGTTCAAAGTAATGATAAGGATGTTCACAGAATGATAAAGGACCCAGAACCCATAAAAGAAGAACCAATTAATCTGTAACACTATCAACAATAAAAAATATATTTTAAAAAAATAAATAAATAAAATAAAGATGAAAAAGAAGAACCAATCAGCAATGAAGAAAACAATATCTGAAATGAAGAATACACTAGAAGGATTAAGCAGTAGGTTGGATAAAGCAAAGGACTGAATCAAGGATTTGGAAGACAAGGTAGCAGAATACAACCAATCAGAGCAGCAAAAAGAAAAATAATTTTGTTTTGTTTTGTTCGTTTGTTTGTTGATTTCAGAGAGGAAAGGTGAAGAAGAGATGGAAACATCAATGATGAGAAAGAATCATTGATCAACTGCCTCCTGCATGCTCCCCACTGAGGATCAAGCCCACAACCCGGAATCAAACCTGGAATCCTCTATCCACTGTGCAAACTGGCTAGGGCAAAATATAAGTTTTCAAAATAAGGATAAAGGGACCTTTGGGACACCATGAAGCACAGCAACATCCACATCATAGGGGTACCAGAAAGATAAGAAAAAGAACAAGTAATCGAGAACATATTTGAAAAAATAATGACCAAAAATATTCCTAATCTGCACGGCCGGCAATGGCTCAGTGGTTGAGCATCAACCTATGAACCAGGATGTCATGGTTCGATTCCCGGTCAGGGCACATGCCTGGGTTGCAGGCTTGACCCCAGTATGGGATGTGGACAAGACAGCCGATCAATGATTCTTATCATTGATGTTTCTATCACTCTATCCCTCCCCCTTTGTCTCTGAAATCAATAATAAAAATATATATAAATTTTAAATTTCCTTAACCTGATGAGGGAAAAGACATACAAGTCCAGAAAGCGCAGATTCTCAAACCAGGTAAACCCAGAGAGGCCCACACCAAGACACATCATAATTAAAATGGCAAAGTTAAAGATAAAGAGGGAATCTTAAAAGCTGCCAGAGAAAGACAGTTAGTTACCTACAAAAAAGCTCCCCAAAGACTGTCAGCTGGTTTCTTAACAGAAACATTTCAAGTCGGAAGGGACTGCATGAAATATTCAAAGTAATGAAAAGAAAGATCTTACAACTAAGACTACCCAGCAAGGCTATCATTTAAAATGAAGAAGAAATATAGAGCTTCTCAGATAATAACAAGCTAAATGAGTTTGTCACCACTAAACTGGTATTACAATAAATGTGAAAAGACTACTTATTTTATGATTACAAAAATATGACATCCTGCAAAAAGCAAAACAATGGGGAAAGTAAAAAGACCAATGGTTGCCAAGGGCTGAGAGCATGGGTAGTAAATAAGCAAAACCCAGAGGAGTTCCAGGGTAGTGAAAATACTCTGTGTAATACTATAATGGCAGATACAAGTCATTATATATTTGTCCAAAGCCATTAAATGTAAAATACCAAGAATAAACCATAATATAAACTATGGGATCAAATGAGTGAACTATAACGGTAAACTATGGACTCTGGGTGACTATGACATGTTAATATATATTCATTAATTGCAACAAATGTACCACTTCGGTGGGGGAATACTGACAATGGCAATAGCTATGCGTGTGTGGTGGGAGGTTATATAAAGAAATCTCATTACCTTCTTTGTTGTCAACCTAAAACCACCCTAAAAAAATAAAGACTTAGTTAAAAAAAGAAATGAAACAAAACAAAAAACATATCTCCACTCCCTGAAAGATAGATGTACTTTTTCCTAGTCTTTCTGCTAACTATAGCTAAAAGCTCTAAATATTTTTTTAAATATATTTTATTGATTTTTTACAGAGAGGAAGGGAGAGGGATAGAAAGTTAGAAACATGGATGAGAGAGAAACATTGATCATCTGCCTCCTGCACACCCACTACTGGGGATGTGCCCGGATCCAAGGTACATGCCCTTGACTGGAATCGAACCTGGGACCCTTGAGTCCGCAGGCTGACGCTCTATCCACTGAGCCAAACCAGTCAGGGCCAAAAGCTCTAAATATTACATAAAGAATCTGAGAAGAGGTGAGAAGGTGATATATCATCTAGGAACCTCAGGATCCAATCAACAAATGACATGATAGCGAGTTACTTGGGTTGTACTTTGACTCACATATGCCACACTGGCTAGTAAGGCAGCCAGCAACCTGGAAAAGCCAATGAAAGCAGACAAAAAAAAGATATAAAAATTCCCTGTCTCTAGCCAAAGGACCAGGAAAGGGACTGTCTACCAAGACAGAAATATTTTACAAAGTAACTACTCCACTCTAGCCAAAGACCACAGGAAAAAAACTGAGGTCCCACCCACCACCACCTCATCAAAGGCCTAGTGAGGAACTGAGATTTACACCCACTGGAAGCTATAATGAAGTGCTCTCACTCCCACCCCCCAACTTTAAGGATGGGATGCTGTCAGAAAATGCAGAATTAGGAGCAAGGACTTTAATCCTGGCCAGGAGTAACAAGGAACCCCTGCAAAGTGTCAATGTAAACCAGGTGATAGAATGCAAAGGAGAAATAGCCAAATTCAGTTATATCTGAAGATTCAACAACTGATAGGAAAAGTACACAGGAAATCAAAAAAGATATAGAAGAACTCAACAATACTATTAACCAACAAGACCTAATTGACATATATAGACTACTACTCACAATAACAGAATACCCTTTTTATTTTCAAGTATCCACAAACATATACCAAGATAGACCATAACCTGGGCCATAAAACACATGTCAACAAATTTAAAAGAATTAAAACCATAGGGTGTAATCTCTGAAAATAATGAATCTCCCACACACTTGGAATCTAAGTAAAACACTTCTAAACAATGCATGCCTCAATAGAAATTCTCAAAGGAAATTTAAAAATAGATTGAACTGAATGAAAATGTAAATAAATCATATCAAAATGTGTGGGACACAGTGAAAGCAGTGTGGAAGTTTATAGCACTGATTGCATATACTAGATAAGAGGGGGGAAATCTCAAATCAATATTCTAAACTCGCACTTCAAGAAACTAGAATAAGAAAGGCAAAATAAGCCCAAAACAAGCAGAATGAAGAAAATACTAAGGATAAAAGCACAACTCAATTAAGTTGAAAACAGGAAAATTATACAGAGAAATCAATGAAACAAAACAGTTCTTTGAAAATATCAATGAAATTGAAAACTTCTAACAAGCTGACAATAAAAAAAGAGAAAAAATAGCACCACAGATTATACAGGCGAGAAAAGAATAATAAGGGGAAACTACAAATAACTCTACAAACACAAATTTGACAATTTAGATAAAATGGACCAACTCCTCAAAATGTACAGGCAATAACTGTGTACATCATAACATGAAACAATATATCTCAAGGACAAGTGAAAAAAGCCAATCACAAAAAGTCACATATTGCATGATTCTATTAATATAACATTCTCAAGATGACAAGAATAGAAACAGATCAGTCAGGGAGCAGGGATGTTGAGATGAGGAGGTGGGTGTGGCTATAAAGGGAATTTTTTGTGGTTGATGGAATAGTTCTGTGTCTTGACTGAGGATTTCGGTGGTAGTTACATGATTATACACGTGATAACAGAACTATGCACACACATTTAATCATTGCAAATTTTCTGATTTTAATAATGCACTATAATTACTTAAAATGTAACCATTGAGGAAAGTGTGTGAAGGGTATATGAGACTTCTCTGTATTATCTTTGCAACTTTCTGTGAATCTATAAACAGTTGGGGGGCGGGCAGGGGGGATGTAGCAGACACTATATATGTGGCCCCAAAGCCTAAAAGATTTATTACCTGTATTTACTCTCTGGCCCTTTACACCTGATGTAAGATATTTGGAGAATGGATAGAAGAGTTTAAAAAATGGAACTAATAACCAAACCAGCTGGTATGGCTCCCTGGTTGAGCGTTGACCTATGAACCAGGAGGTCATGGTTCAATTCCTGGTCAGGGCACATGCCTGGGTTGCAGGCTTGATCTCCAGTAGGGGGTGTGCAGGAGACAGTAAATCAATGATTCTCTCTCATCATTGATGTTCCTCTCTTCCTCTCCCTTCCTCTCTGAAATCAATAAAAATATATTTCCTTTAAAAATGGAAACAAAATAATTTAGAAGTCTATTTCATCTCTCCTGAAAATCTTATACATATGCTAAGCAATAAAATCCAGAATCCTTATGTTTCAGAATTAAGTTAGGCTCAAAAGACTGGTATTACCCAAGTATTCACTGAATAAAACCAATGATAAAGTAAGTAAATAATAACAAAATCAACAGCCAATTTTTAGTGAATGTTACTATGTATCATGAATTATATACTAAGCACTAGCTATGCATTATCTGCTTTAAATATTCAACTACCCTTTAAGTTAGATCTATTACCTAAAACTGTGTATTGTAGAAGCTAAATTCCTTGCCCAAAGCCTCACAGTTAAGAACTAATAGAGCCAAGATTTAAAATTCAGGTAGTCTGACAACAAAGCCTATAGTTCTAATCCATGATTCAACACTGCCTCCACTGTATTATCCTCAACCTTTATCTATGAGTGAACAACCAAATAAGATGCAGGAAATTAAGACTGAGGTGACGTAGCTGCACCTGAATTAATATAAATTTAGTTGACCTTTGAAAATCACTTGAAAGGAAAACCTCTAAGGATACAATTGTTCTAAGTATAACTAACTGGTCAGTAGAAGATGACACAATAATGTCTTATTTAGTGGGCATTACATAACAGTTTGTAATTGGAATGCCTGAACTTATTAATCCTGAAAGATATATGTTTCCATTCTACTTGAAGACAAAATATAATTATGGCACAATGGTCAAGTTCTGATTTGAGCTGCCTCTGGCAGGGGTATGAATTAAATGCCTCTGAAAATCTCTTCCTAAATATCCATAATCTCTAGTTTGAAACTTAGTAATTTTATAAATGAGAACATTTACTACTTTTCCAAAGTTCTATAAAACAAAACCATACATTGCCAGGTATGAGAATGTTGGTATATGTTAAATTTCAATTTTCCTCCCCCAAATAAGAAAGCAAAACCCAGTGATTATACATAATGAACAACAGTAGTGGGAAAAGTCAATCTTTAAAAGAAAGAAGGAAGGGGGGTTTGGCGGGGGGGTGTAACCATCTGGCAACCATACAATATTTGAGAAAATGTTAGTGTTCTAATTGAGATCTAATTGAGTTTGATTTACTTGTCAAGATAATTGCTTCAATATTAATTAAATATGTCTCCTGCAGCTGCAGAGAAAGTTAAACCTTGCATTCTACTGATTATACAGGATACACATCACTCATTTAAGTCAACATTGCTTGCTAGGCTTATGTTACCCCAAAATAGCTCTTTGTATATTGATTATTAACATCTCAGATTTTGACATTAGTATTTTCTCCATTAATTAGGGCTAAAATTTCTTAAATCTTGAGAGGAAATTGGTGAGGTTACCTAGAAATTAGAAAACTATTACCATCAACAATATTCACATCTAAACAGCTCTTTTGGAGGAATATTTTTTTAATTTATTTTTTAATTACTGCTGATATTCAATGCTATATTCATTTCAGGTGTACAGCATAGTTGTTAGACATTTATATAGTTTACTAGAGGCCCAATGCATGAAATTCATGCAAGAGTAGGCCTTCCTTCCCCTGGCTGCCAGCACCAGCTTCCCTCTGGCACCCAGGACCCGGACTTCCCCTGCAGCCCCGGCTTTGTCCAGAAGATCATCTGGAAGGACCTCCAGTCTAATTAGCATATTATGCTTTTATTATTATAAATGATATGATCCCCTGTTAAGTCTAGTACCTACCTGACACCATGCATAGTTACTACATCATTAATAACTATATTATCAATGCTGTACTTTACATCCCCATGACTATTTTGTAACTACCAATTTGTACTTCTTAATCCCTTCACCTTTTTTACCAGCCACCCAACTCCCTTCCCATCTGGCAACTATCAGTTTGTTCTCCGTACCTATGAGTTTGTTTCTGTTTTGGTTACTTATTTTGTTGTTTGGATTCCACATATAAGTGAAATCATATAGTATTTGTCTTTCTTGACTTAATTCACTCAGCAAAATACCCTCTAAGTCTACCTAGATTGCAGCAAATGGTAAGTTTTCATTCTTTTTTATGGCCAAGTAATATTCCATTGTAATAATATAACACATCTTTATCCAATCATCTATCAATGGACACGGGTTGTTTCCACTAGTATATCTAATTGTAAAAAAACGCTGCCATATATCTTTCCAATTAGTGTTTTGGGTTTCTTCAGATAAATGCCCAGAAGTGGGATTGCTAGGGTAAGAAATTTTAGTTTTAAATCCCCATACTGTCTGAGGTCCTTAATTAACTATATTTTACTGATTGACAAAATAAACATCAGAAATCACCTTTACCTATTTTTTTTACAATACTTCTCCATCTCCAAGGTTTTTTTTACAAATTAAAACAAAACAAAAATTGGCACTTTCCATTGCCTCAGTAAATATTTCTAGGATTTATTGGCCATCATTAGATTGAATTTAAATTCTGCTGTAGCATCAACCAAATTATTTTTCCTCACGAAATGGTGGAGAATATTTTCTAAGAATCAAACTTTTCCCAGGTTTTGTTATACTTCTTCTGTTATCATGTTTAGAAGTCAACGATTAATAGAGTTAATTATATTGTCACTTTGATGTTTTTTTACATTTACCTCTTTAACCCACCTGTAGTGTTTGTGTGCCACACTAAACCCTTTGGTCTTCAAAGTGATTTAAAATGTCACCTATATCATGCATGGTTTGTTTAGGTATTTTCTATTCTAATCTATTGCTTTGTTCGTCATTACTGTATGTTATAGCTTTATATATTTTCGTATGTTCACAACAAATCACAAATGCATATCACAAAAGCCACACACCATTATTCATGGTAATATGGTTGCAGTTACTACAGCAAGTAAATTCTGGGATCACTTTTTCAATTTTATCCAAAAGAATCCCATTTCACTGTGATATTCAATATAACTATGTTAAATTTATGATTTTCTACCCATCAATATGGTCTCTTCATTTATTAAAGTTTTGTTTGATGTTCCTTAATAATATTTTGTTTTCTTCTCCACATAGATGCTGCATCTTCTTTGTGAGTTTGTTAATTTAACTTAATTGTTTAATTGAATTTTATTCATTCCTAGGAAATATACATGTGTTAGTGTATGTGTAAGTTGTTGTCAGTGCTCTTGTATACAGGATCTTTTTGCCATTTTATATTTCTACTTGTTATTTCTTGCATATGGTAAATAATTGTTTTATATCTTTGTAGCTAGTCACTAAATCTCTCTTATTAGTCAAAATCAGTTTCCAATTGATTTTCTTAGGCTTACCCCAATAAACGGCTTACATTGCACTTAAAGTCAGTCTGCTTCTCTTTATTTTTTCCACAACTCATTTCACAGTCTTCTTTTATTCCACTGATTGAATTTCTATTAAATTTTGAATGGTGATAATAATAAAGAGTACATTGTGTTATTCTATAATATTAAAGATTTGTATTCCATAATAAACCCTACTTAGTTATAATGAAATCATCTTTTAATAAACCAATGAATTTGTATCTTCTTTATGGCCTATACACATTATTTTCTCTAATCAATACCAAGTTTTCATCTACATCTTTCTAGTTTGCTGGACTTTGTATTAAATCCAAATTCTATTATCAGTGATAGAGCTCCCAGCCTCTTAACTATAATTTCATATGACATTTACTCAGGTCAATCCAAAACTACCCAACAACTGCAGAACCATTACCAATTCCTCGGTACCCTTATTCTGCAAAATATTAAAATTAGAAAACTAAGGGAAATGTTAACCACTTTATGGATAGAAAAAGCTGATGAAGACTCACAAATCCTAACTTTTCAACAGATTTTATTACCACAGTTCAAACCACATCAAAAAGTCTGCCATAGTGGCTTAAATAAAAATTCAAATAATTCACCAAAATAATGCTGCCTTTTCTAGCCAATAACAGTTTCTAAAGAAAAGGTACTCTTACTATAATTTTTCCTGATTAACCAAGTAAAACTTTGCAACTATCAACAATGACCTAGTGATAGAAATTTTCTTTTTGTTGGTACTAAACAACCTAATTACAGTCTCTATTACTTAGCTGTCTGAGAAAAAAATATTAATAAGCTATTATGTATATACTAGAGGCCCAGTGCACGACATTCATGCACTGGAGGGGGGTTTCCCTCAGCCTGGCCTGTCCCCCCTCACAGTCCGGGATTCCTCAGGGGATGTCCGCCTGCCAACTTAGGCCCGCTCCCAGCAGTAGGACATCTCCCAAGGGGTCCTTAGCACTGCCATGGAGGCGGGAGAGTCTCTCGCCATCGCTGCTGCGCTCACCATCCATGAGCCCAGTTTCTGGTTGAACAGCACTCCCCCTGTGGTAGTTCACTGACCACCAGGGGGCAGCTCCTACGTTGAGCACCTGCCCCTTGGTGGTCAGTGCATGTCATAGCACGGGGTCCACCATTCAGTCAATTTGCATATTAGCCTTTTATTATATAGGATACATATATACACACACAACAAACATATACACGCATACATACAGCTTATTTACATATATACATGTGTATATATATACATATTATGTATATATTATATATAGTTATAAAATATTCATATATATAATTCTATGCATAAAAGGAAAATTACTTTTATAATCATTCTGCATTTTACTAGAAAGCAGTATGCTAGACCAATGTCTTTGAACAGACATTGAATTGAAAGAGACTTTAAATATCATCTACTTTTGCCCTGACCGATTTGGCTCAGTGGATGGAGCGTCAGCCTGCGGACTGAAGAGTCCCAGGTTCGATTCCAGTCAAGGGCATGTACCTTGGTTGCGGGCACATCCCCAGTAGGGGGTGTGCAGGAGGCAGCTGATCGATGTTTCTCTCTCATCGAAGTTTCTAACTCTCTATCCCTCTCCCTTCCTCTCTGTAAACAATCAATAAAATATATATTTTTTTAAAAATCATCTACTTTCATTCCCTAATCCTGAATACACAAAGAAGGAAATAATATTGGTTGAGCAGTTATTGATTTGGTATCTAACATTTGAGACAAAAATTTAACAGATTTTATCAAATATACATCCTCACATATATATGCTTCAATGGGATATACCAAGCTTCCATCTACACTAATAAAAAAGATGCAAATTGACCATACCTTCATGATGCCCACCAGCCAATCAGGAGTGAGCAAGCAAATTAACCCAACAAAGATGGTGAGTTAATTTGCATACGCAGGTGCTGAGTGACTGGGGGTGGGGCAGGACGCTTGCATTGTCACCATGGCAACAACGCAGGCGTTCTGCACGGGCCCCAGCCACTCTGGGCCTCTGGGTAGCGTGGGAAGGCGGAAAGGCGGCTCCAGCTGGAGCGAAGGTGGTGCCACCAGCCAGGGGAAGGAAGGCCCATTCTTGCACAAATCTTTGTGCATCGGGCCTCTAGTAAGCAATGATTAAAACATTGTTAGAAATGGATCTAAATTAAACTTACGTATTAATAACATCAAAAGGGCTATGGGGCTAGTGAATGTGGTTTAAAATCTGGGGGGAAAAAGGCATTATAGTTCTTTGATAACATACCATTGCACAACATCCTGCATTTAATTTTAAAAGACACACTTTTAGACATTAGATTTTCTTACAGCTTTCAATATACATAGAAGTCTTTAACAACTGTCTTCCAGCAAGTCTTATCTTATTCACAAAAGGGGTATACATCGAATCCTGAGGTAAGTTTCCTCGTTTCTCTCACGTTTCTGTTCAACTAGGTTAACCAAGAAAAACCCAAAGGAAATTCACACAGCTTGGGAAAAGGAAGAAACTAGAAAAGGGAGAAAGTCTAAGTCTGATTTTGTCTTGTTAGGCTTCTCCAGAGATGTAAATTAAACAGCTAAGTGTCCTTTTACCCTTTCTGAATGCATTAAATGTTTACATGCTGAACAAAGAGGGCAGGTAATTTCATTTTCTCTTTCTCTCACTTTTTGCCTTTCTTGACCACACAACTTTATGCCATGGTTATTTTAAACTCAAAGCCCCTGAATATAATGCCCAACAGCTGTTATCACCCACACATCAAGATTGCCACAATGCTCCAGCCACAAAATTCTCTCAACAAGTTAGTGGCTGTATGATTTTTATAGTTTAATTAAGCAGAAAACAGGCTGAACTTGTTTTCTTAGGTTTGACTCTATATGAAATACCATAAACACTTTTCAAGAAAAAGACAGGGATGTTGATTGAAAACAAACACTATAAATAGAATAATAAATTAATCCACTCTTCTTACAAATAATTTATCTTTTGAACATTGGTAGCACATGTAGAACCAAGTCTAAGTATAAATCCTACTGCTACAGGTTTCACAAATTACCCATACTTCAACTAATAATTTTCCTCAGGAAAACATAGGTAGTTTTCTTATTGACATGCAACACACACTCAGTGTCCAGAATTATTAGATTAATGATTCAATTAAACAAACAGATTTTAGTAACGACACTACACAAAGGACTGCTAGGATCAGACATTTATGCAGAAATAACTATAACTATAATCACTTAGCTCATTAGTTTGAAAACATCAAAATCAATAAAAATTACAAGTACATATTATGAATAACTATATGCTAACTTATTTAAAACTATCAATGTTTTTAAATTCTTTATAGATTTTTTAAAAGACAATCTAAAAAGAACAATTAAGCAGATATAAAAGACTTTTACCATAAATGTAAGAAGATGATGGAGGAAAATAAATATATTCTGGGTGGGACGGACATGTGACACAAGAATTCTCTATTCAATAGTTATTTGTTAGAGGAGGGAAAAAGTCTTCAGATACACAATAGTTCCATAAGATTTTCATCCATGTAAATTCCATCCCATGCGAAGTTACTGAAAATTATCAAAGATGCATTCATCAGTCAAACACAAAACTAATCAAAATAAGAGCCCAACAAGGAGAGATTTCAGCGCCCAAAACCTAAAATGAGCACTGCAACAGAACAGATTCAAGTAATTGCTCCAAGCATGATGTCCAAAATTGAAAATTTCATTTTTATGTAGAAAGTGCTTTTCTAATTTAATAATATTGAACTTAGTTAACCATGTCTAAGATATTTTGCAAAGGCTCCCAACTTGAAATTTATCTATTTTCTGATATCTTGGACTATAAAATTTAATAGACATAAATGGATAACCTTTGGTGAAAATAGCTATTGTGCAACCCCCTTCTCTCCAATAATTGAAAGTTTTATTGGTTTTATTTTTTTTTTAAGTTCTGTGCTTTGCATTCTCTTAGAAACTGCCAGGGGGAAAGTTATATTCTTTTTATCAGATAATGATAAAAATTTATGCAATCACTGTTTGTCTTTTTAAAGCTTGACTGATAGAAAATTCAGAATAAGATTATATATAGAAATAGAATATCTTTCTGTAGATCAATTTCCTGGTACAATTATTTACTCTTCCTTTTAGTTTTGTCTGCAATTCACCATCATTATCATTACTATGTTACTGTTTGTTTATCCTCAGTATTTGTAGTTCTATGTCTCTTCCCAGAGTATTTCAAATTATTTTTGGAAGTAGGCAGAAACATACAAGAAATTAATAAACAAACTGCTCAGCCGATGTGGCTCAGTGGTTGAGCATCCACCTATGATCCAGGAGGTCACGGTTCGATTCCCAGACAAGAAACATGCCCTGGTTGCAGGCTTGGTCCCCAGTAGGAGGCATGCAGGAGGCAGCTGATCAATTATTCTCTCTCATCACTGATGTTTTTATCTCTCTTTCTCCCTCTCCCTTCCTCTCTGCAATCAATAAAAATATTTTTTAATTAATAAACAAACTGGAAAATATGCAATATTAAAATAATGCAGTCTTTTGACTATATCCCAAATTCAAAAAAAAACAAAAACAAAAAAAAATAACCTAAAATGGGATATTATCCTCCCTCTGAAGAAAATAAAATCACACAAGAGCAAATATCTCTCCATAGAGATCTCTGTCCTTCAATCAAGTGAGCTGCTACACATTGCATAACAAGCAAAATCCTTTCCACACTTTTCACTGAATTTCCACAATTTTTTATTCCAATTACTAATTACTTTACCATAAGAAAGAAAGTGAAAGAATTGTGCAAAACTATAGATTATTTTCCCAAGCCTATATTGGGTTCTTTATCTCGTTATTCAAATGCAAACAGACTTCTGTGAGGTTTTTCCTGAATCCAAAATTTCACTAGTGCAGTGACCACAGTGCTGGCAAATGCCTCCTAAGTTGGAAGCAGAACAAGATTTCAAATAATTTATAAATAATCATTTCAAGAACACATCTCTTCTTCTTTTATCCCACAAAAGACATTATTTTGTTTAGGACCCACAAACTGTCAGCTTCTCAGCATACCCCAAATCCCATTTAGCTCACTATTGTAAACAGTGTAGATATTGCTACCACATCAATAAATAAAATTCTTGAAAGAATCACTTTTGTGTTTGATTCACATTTGTTCTGCATATGCCAATGAACCTAAGGTATTTGTAATGTTAAATTCTAAAAAGCCTTAGCTTACAAAAAGATTAGGCAATTTGAAAACAGCAAAAGTTCTATCCCATGTTGATCATTTGGAAAAAATTCAAAATAAGGAATCACAGCATAAACTGGCACAAGTTTCCTTTACTACTGTATCTTACTCTCTCCTTTTTATAAACTTTTTTTAGAGTAAGAATGAAACTGATTATTAAAATTCAGTCTGCAGATGGGCAGTACATACCATCTTAATTCTTTTTATTGATTGATGAGAGAAAGAGAGAGAGAGAGAGAGAGAGAGTTGTTGTTCCACTTATTCATGCATTTATTGGTTGCTTCTATATGTGGCCTGACCAGGGATCAAACCTCAAACCTTGGTGTACAGTGACAACACCCTAACCATTTGAACTATTCGGCCAGGGCCCATCCTAATTCTTTAAAAATCTGATTTACCTAATAAAAAAGCTGAAAGAAATAAAGCCTGTAATTATTTAATTACATTGAGTACAGTTAACAATAAATATTTATTGTACATATTTCCTGTGACATTTGTATACTAGTATTCAGAAAACACTTTCCTTTCTTAGCCTTAGGAAAAGTAGTTTTTTAAAAATTCCCTTTAATTAAAAAATTATAGAAATGGAGCTTTCTGATGACACAGATAAAGAATTATCTACAGTATCCTTGGAATTCCCTTCAGGAACAGTGTACAAATGTTATCATGATTCAGTAACAACAACTGTGTCTTCATCAGTGCATTTGCCTATTAACTGTACTATCACAGAATTTTTCAGTTATAACTATGGCAACATCACATTTTTTTTCTTTTATTCTAATTTAAATTCTTTATTGTTCAAAAGTGTTACATATATCTCCTTTTCCCCCATTGACCTCTCCTCACCCACTCCCATCCCCAGCACATGCCCTCACCCACCTACTCTCTATGTCCATTGGTTATGCTTACATGCATGCATAAAGTCCTTTGGTTGACCTCTTACACCCCCCTTCCACTCTTCCCTACCTTCCCTTTGAGGTTTGTTGGTATGTTCGATGCTTCTATGTCTCTGTATCTATTTTTGTTCACCAGTTTATGTTGTTTATTATATTCCACAAATGAGTGAGATCATGTGATATTTATCTTCCTCCAATGAGCTTATTCCACTTAGCATAATGTTCTCTCCCATTTGACCCAGTGATCCCACTTCTAGGAATATATCCCAAGAAACTAGAAATGCCAATCAGAAAGGATATATGCACTCCTATGTTCACAGCAGCACAATTTACACATCCTCGCCAGCACTTGTTGTTTGTTGATTTGTTGATGATAGCAATTCTGACATGTGTAAGATGGTACCCCATTGTCGTGTTGATTTGCATCTCTCAGATGATAAGTGAGTTTGAGCATTTTTTCATATGTCTCTTGGCCTTCTGTATGTCCACTTTCAAGAAGTATCTATATAGGTCCTTTGCTCATTTTTGGATTGGATTGTTAATTTTCCTTCTGTTAAGTTGTATGAGTTCCCAAAAAATGTTGAAGATTAAATCCTTACCAGATGTAGCATTGGGCAAATATGTCCTCCCATGCAGTGGGCTCTCTTGTTGTTTTGTTGATGGTTTCTTTTGTAGTGCAGAAGCTTTTTATTTTGATGTACTCCCATTTGTTTATTTTCTCCTTAGTTTCCATTGTCCTAGGAGATGTGTTGGTAAAAATATTGCTACAAGATATGTCTGATATTTTGCTGCCTATGATTCTTCTAAAATTTTTATGGTTTCCCATCTTATGTTTAAGTCTTTTTATCCATTTTGAGCTTATTTTTGTGTATGGTGTAAGTTGGTGGTCTACTTTCATATTTTTGCATGTATCTGTCACAGAAGAGAGATGGTTTAGCTCAGTCTCTGTAAAGTTCCATTCATGGAGCCCAATTCCAGGTAAACGAAGTAAGTATACTCAAACCTATTTCTTCCACTGAATATATCTATACACCCTGAACAGAAGGCATGGATTATCTTATTTGAGGACTTTGAAAAATAAATAATAGCAGGATGACTGGGAAAGAAGACCAGAATTTGAAGTACCACCAAACTGACAGTAAATTTACCTTTTTTTTTCTCTTCTGGTATCTCTTATCCTGAACACAACATACCAGAAATGAGGAGGTGTGCAAGAAAGCTCCCGAACCAGCTCTCTGGTTCTGGCTCAAGGAGCAGGAAAGGGAAAATCTAATACTCAGAGACTACGGAAACATCTCCCCTTTTTTTTCTCTCTTCTCCATCCCACCACAGCCTATAATCTCCAAGCAATAGTGGCACTGTTCATTAATGAGCACCCATAAGAGTTGAAGCTCTGAGAGGATCCTCTCCTTCCATACAATGGAGCTGTGGTTCTAAGAGAGTAGGACCAAACCCCAGTGCTTGTTTCTTCCTCTCTGTCCGCCCCTGTCCAACTCAAGATAAGGAGGCAGTTGGTAAGTCCACAGCAGAGTAACAAAAGCCCCAGCTTTCTAGCCAAAGGATTTTTTAAAAAATGTATTTTATTGATTTTTTTTTTTTTACAGAGAGAAAAAGAGAGGACTAGAGAGTTGGAAACATCGATGAGTGAGAAACATCGATCAGCTGCTTCCTGCACACCTCCTACTGGAGATATGCCCGCAACCCAGGTGCATGCCCTTGACTGTAATCGAACCTGGAACCTTTCAGTCCGCAGGCCGACACTCTATCCACTGAGCTAAACCAGTTAGGGCAGGCTTTTTTTTTTTTTAATTGTTAAAGCCTCAGGAAGCTGAAAAGTAACTAGTCAATACAATAAGCTGAAAATGAGAAATTAAAAGCATACAGATCAGAAATAAAAAGTTAAAACTGTCACTATTCACTGTTGACATGATTATCTACCTAGAACATACCAAGAATCTTAAGATACAACAACAACAATAAAAACTTCTACAACAAATAAGTGAGTTTGGCAAGCTTACAGAATGAATATAAGATCAACACACAAATATCAACTACATTTCTTATCAATAAACAATTGGAAAACAAAAAATCTAGTATCATTTATAAAGTTTAAAAGAAATTTGAAATAACTGCTATAAATCTGACAAAACATATATAAGATCCATATACTGAAAAACTACAAAATGCTAATAGAAGAAATCAATTAAATGGAGACACACCATATTCATGGATTAGAAGACCCAACAAAATATTCAATTCTCCCCAAAATAAACCAAATTCCATGAATTACAATTGAAATCTCAGAGGGGAAACAAATAAAATCTCAGCAGGATATTTTTATAGATATAGAAAAGCTGGTTCTAAATTTATAGGGAAAGGCAAAGGAACTAGAATTTGTTTAATTTTGGAAAAAGGAAAATCAAGTGGAAGGAATTATAATACCAGACTTTAAGACTTGCTTTAAAGTGACAGTAACCAAGACAGTGTGTTATTGGTGAAGGGACAGATACACACATCAATGAAACAAAAATGACAGAAATATGTTCACACAATTAGGGCCATTGAACTTTAAGTTGCAAAAACAATTCAATGGCAAAAAAGAAAAAGTCTTTTCATTGTATAGTGTTGGAACAACTGGACATCCATACACAAACAACAATAGACTTTGAACTTAATCTTATACCTTATACAAAAATTAACTGAAAATGATCACAGTCCTAATTGCAAAACCTAAAACTATAAAAGATTTATAGAAGAAACTCTTCATGCTTAGGATTAGGCAAAGAGTTCTTAGACATGACACTAAAATCATAATCCTCTTTTTTTATTCTAATAAAACTGAACTTCATTGGTATTAAAAACTGTTGCTGTGTAAAAGACAGTATTAAAAATAATTTTAAAAACAAACTGCAGCCTGTTTTTAATTCATTCACGAACATCAGAATGGCTTGTAGTCACAATATTTTCTAAGTCAGTAATTTTTTCATAATACAGATTTTATGTTATAATAATATTTTCCTGTAAATAACTTTCAATTTATTTCTCCTTTACATTACAGTTAAGGGTATTATATTTGTTTTTGAATTATATATATAGGTAGATTTTATTATCTACGAATTTTATTTCAGGATTGTAAAGAGGGCATTACAAAATATTCCTTACAAAATGGCAGCATTAGGTCCGACAGGGTTGAACCAGTACATTAAACTATACCATATCTCCCAGGAAATTCTACAATAGTCTCTCAATTAGATCCCTTTTTGTTTAATCTGGCTATCATCACACTACTTACCAGTAAGTCTGCCTAAAACACGAACTTGCCATGCCCCACTTCTGTTCCTAAATATTTCATAGAGCTGACAGGGAAAAAAACACACACAAATTCTTCAAAATGGCATTTAAGACCCTTTGTAATATGACACTATTTGCCCAACAATCTTTCTTTTCAGGAACTTGCTCTCCCCCTCACACTGAAAACCTTCATTATGGAAGAATCTGGAACACTTCTCTCTTTTAGCTTTCCTGTTCCTTTTTGTTTTGTATTCTTTAATGTTTTTATTGATTTCAGAGCGGAAGGGAGAGGGAGAGAGAGAGATAGAAACATCAATGATGAGAGAGAATCATTGATTGGCTGCCTCTTGCACGCCCACCACTGGGGATTGAGCCCACAACCTGGAATCTCACCGTGACCTCTTGGTTCATAGGTCACACTCAATCACTGAGCCACACCAGAGAGGCTCCTGTTTCTTTACTGAATGATATTCTTAATCTGTTTTGCTGACTACACCTCCTTTTTTCAGCCTTTAAATGTTGGAAAGGTTCCTGTGCTCAGTCCTTGGGTCTCTTCTTTATCTGCACTATTCTTGAGGTGACTGATTCTATGATGAGTCTCAAAATTATTTTCACCT
>NW_006299593.1:735499-740701 GCF_000327345.1 Myotis davidii | reverse complement strand
GTTCTACTAATATGTCCCTAGTACCTGAATAAAGCTATAACTTTGTGTTTAGTAGGCGTTAAACACACACACACACACACACACACACACACCCCTCAGTGGCTTTTTCCAAAGAAATTCTCACTCAATAGAAAACGGTCCTGATAAAAAGGCCAACATGAATAGACAAAGCTCTAAACCAATATGTATACAACTCATTCTAGTTGTGTGTGTTTTTTAAGTAGGTTTTCAATTTTTGAGGGGGGAAAAAATCTGTTTTGCTTATGACAAGTCATTCTGAGTCTTTAGAGAATGCCCTGGCCATTTTCTTTCTCTCAACTCAACTTCTCAAATGATTTTTTAAAAAGGTTCAAACACTACAAAGCATCTGATTTAGTGAAAAGCACTTTAAATACCTCTCCAAGTACTCCCCACTGGATCAAAATGTCATAGAAATGTTGTAAACACTATCAGTCATGTTCCAGAGAACAATTTAAATAAACATTGTTTTGCTCTTTTGTCTGGAAAAGTAATTTCTGAAGTGAAGAGTTCAAAACTTTTAGCCCTACATAGTATGCAGTTAAAAAAAAAAAATCTTTTAAGCATCAGAAGCAGAGTACACAATAGGCTTTGTCTTGTTAAACAAAAGAACGTGCTTTTCCTTTCAATCATTTCCAGCTGTATGGTCTGGCCTTCATGGAATCAGAAATTAACAGCATATGGCATCTGGCTACCTGCACAGACTGCATATAAAATCTGAAGTCTTCAATAAGATTAACAGGTCTAGTGGTTGAGAGTGGAGGGGGAGCCACCAAGTTCTATTTCCAAAACAGAGGCAATACCTCTAACTAAAAGAAGGCAAGAAAAAATCATCCCTATCTATTTAGATGTCAACTGTACCCTTGAGAAATGACTGGATCACAAGATTTTCCTACCTCCTAGGCAGCTGAAGAATATACTACCACTGACTGCATAACTATCTTGGTTCCAGAACAAGGAAGAAATCTTTTTTTAATGTAGTTCTGGGTTAACCCACCTTATGACACATCTAATGCTCTGGAAACCAAATGTACAAGATACAAGAAAAATTGAAATGACATTATTCTTATCATACGTACCAGTAAGTCTTAGTACCAAGAATGTCTAAATATACAGAATCTTGGACTAAAAGGTTTTCAAGGTCTTTCTAAATAAAGCCATTCCAGACAAAACATTAATTTACCTTTCTTATTAAGATGAGTAGACCACAAGGACACAGACAGTGGATGGTGAAGGTTTGGGGGAGAGAGGGATGAGACAGCAATGGGGGGAGGGACAAATGTAATACTTTAAACAATAAAGATTTATTTTATTTTAAATGAGTAGACCAAAAATCTATTAACTCCTGGGATATATTTGTGTTTCAGAATCCATACAGCCCTAATCTCTAACTTGATTCTCAGCTGGCAGACCATAAACCCTAAGCCTTCCTTCCTATAGCACAACAGGTGTGAGAATAAATGCAGGGCAGTAAAAGATAGCTTAGTACCTTCAAACTTATAAGAAACTAGAGGCCGGTGCACGAATTCGTGCACCAGTGAGGTCCCTCGGCCTGGCCTGTGGGTCAGGCCGAAATCAGCTCTCTGACATCCCCCGAGGGGTCCCGGATTGCGAGAGGGCGCAGGCCAGGCCGAGCGACCCCACCGGTGCACAATCAGGGCCGAGGAGGGACGCAGGAGGTTGGCCAGCTGGGGAGAGACCACAGGAGGGCTCCAGAGCGTGTCCGGCCCACCTCACTCAGTCCTGATTGGCCAGACCCCAGCAGCAAGCTAACCTACCAGTCGGAGCATCTGCCCCCTGTGGTCAGTGCATGTCATAGTGAGCGGTTGAGCTGCCTTAGCATATCATTAGCATATTATGCTTTGATTGACTGGACAACTGGACACTTAGCATACTACGCTTTCATTATATAGGACAGTTGCTCAAAACAGTAAGGACTGATCATATTCAGCTCCTCCTCAACTCTTTCTTCTGTAGCTTCAGGCACTCAACACCTTCAAGTCTACTCTTCACACTTTTAATCCTGTTTAATGCTTTATTTAGACCCTCTCCAAAACATTAGAAATTGAGTTTCTGTGGGCCAGCAAGCCAACCAGTAGTATATTCCTTGACAGTTTACTTCAAAACTCCTAGAGAGAAAAAAGTATTTTACTAATACATGTTCTGAGAACTGGGCTTAAAGTAATTTCATCAATAACGTTTAATTCTGCCCTCAAGCATTTGGATCTCATAAAAGAGTTCCTCAATAGTGCTTTAAGTGAAGACAGAGGAAGAAACCCAAACACATTCAAAGGCAGAATTAAAATCTCATTAAAACATACAATTCAGAATAGACAAAATAAAAAAAGATGGGCAATCCATGGGAGGAATACTTTAATATTTTTTAAAGCATGCATGGTCTAAGGACAATCAACCACTGGAATTCCTATGTCAGAAGATCCTTCAGTGACTACAGGAATTGCTAGATTTAGGCAAAACTATCTAGATTTTAAAAGAAAAAGAACAAAAATTTAAAAGAATAACAAATCTATTTTCATCTCTTAGAGTCTCCCTCTCCCCACAGTTCTCACTAGGACCCTGATGTCCCATAGACATCAATGTATTGCTTATCCTGAGGCACTAGGTCAATTGCAGGAATCTATCTGCAGCTGCTAATGTTTAATTTTCACTTGAAATTTCAGAAATGCAAATGCAATGCACCAACAGCTGTTCACACTTTCAATTTTTTTTACAAAGCTGGTCATGAATGTGGCTTGCTGAACATTTGTAACACAATTACCAATTTCTGTTTTAATGCCTATAAATGCTGCTGCCACTAGTGAACAATCTACTTTCACTGCCCAGTATGAAACGGGGTGGCTGGATAGCCACTGGCTCCCTGGAAGAGTTGGCAATGGGAAGGAGATAATGTTGCTTATTAAGAAACTGGAGCAAACTAATAGCTAAAACATACACAAAAGCAGTCTACTTACATTAGGAACATAGATAAACTAACATGTGCAAGTGCACACATCAAATTGGTGTGCAATGTGAGTAATAAATAACTACACTTAATTAACTGCCTACTAGGATTTCATAAGACACAAAGAAATACGTCAAGATGTAATCTCTTTCCTCTAGAAGTTAACTAACAGGGTAATTCTCAAACTTATTCTGGGCTATCAACTATTAAAACCTTAATAAAAGGTATGAACTCTCCACCCAGAAGTACTTGCAAATACATATAATATTGCACATAATTTTAGACAGCTACTGAACCTCCAAGACCTACAGTTTATGGGACCCAGATTAAGTACTTAAATAGTTCTAAAAATAATTTTTTATGTAAACAAAGAATTTAATTGTAATCTGTCAAGATTGCTTGCTTGGGAGAATTTATTTACAATGAGAGAAGGATGTTTGGGAGAAAGAATAACATTTCTGACATTAAAGAACTAGTAAACCCATGGGACCTCACTGATGGTACTAAAGTTGTAAATGAACTGATCCCCGAAGGGGTCCTGGACTGTGAGCAGGCGCAGGCCAGGCTGAGGGATTCCCCTCCGCCCCCGCCTCAACCTCCAGTGCACAATTGTCCTGCACCGGGCCTCTAGTGTGATTATATAAGATAGTGCATTTTTTTAAGGGGGCATTATGTCTACATAACTCTAAAATCATTTGGGGAAAAAATAATATGTATAATTATATATACAGAGAGAATAAAGCAAATATGGTAAAATGTTAATAGCTGAGCAATCTGGATAAAGTATATATGGACTTGTTTGTACTATTTTTGCAAGTTTTCTTTAGGTCTGAAATTCTTTCAAAAAGATAAGTAAATAAAAGTCATGTGCTCTGGAGTATGTCTGCCTAGGTTCAAATCCTAGCTCTGCCCATCACTACATATGTGACCTTGGGCACATTACATTTTTTAACCTCTCTTTGCCTCATTTCCTCACTTGTAAAATAGGGACAATATAGTACTACCTCAATTTGTTATAAACAATAAAATGATAATTCATGTAAAGCACTTATTAGAACAGTATCTGACAAATAAGAAGCACTCAAATTATTGTTGTTAATATTCCTTTCCAAATATCACCTTCATTCCCTTCCCCTTTCATCCTACCACTCTCTTAGACCATGCCAATTATAGGGTGGAGAGGGAGGGGGGAACAAAGCACAATGGAAAAGTCATGGTTTTTCATTTTTAGCTTCAAGTTTATCTTCAGTGTGGGTTCCCTACCTCCAGGCTGGCTGTCTCATAACTGACTGTCTGACTGCTATCAGGGAAAGGCTGCACCCATGACTCTTGATACACGCAACACTGAGACGTTAACCTTCAACATTAGCTTTAAGAATAAAATTCTAATTCCTTTCATTTATTATATAAAACCCCTCATGATTTAGTTACAGCATACCTCTTTGCTCTTATCTCTCAATGAATTTCCACAAATACACCCTTCACTGAGGCTTCAATGAACTACCTGTACTTCTTTCAATACAAATCTTCAATCCCTGAAACAGTACCCTCTTTGCCTAGAAGAGGATTTCATCCTCACTCATTTACCAAACCCATATTCACCCTCAAAATTTATCTCAGTGTGACACTGATGCTTCTTTGCACACACAAAACCCTACGTGCACACCTCTACCACAGTGTGATAATATAACCACTGATTAGTCTGTCATGCTCATTAGGTTCTAAGGTTCTTAAAGGTGAGAGCTTGTCTTACAAGTCTTTGAATTGAAAGCATAAAAACTGATATAATATAGGCTTTCAACTGGGATTTAGTGGATGAATCTCTTGACAAGAAATTCTAATATGTGTATACACATAGAATAATCTATTGAGTGGCAAATGAAAGTATCTGTCAAATATGGAGGGCTATGCTTAAGGCAAATCTATACTTTGAACCAAATATATAAAATGTTAGCCACATAAGTTTGGTTAATTAAAAACTAGCTCTATGCCCTGGCTGTGTTGCTCTTTGGGTAGAGCATCAACCCAGGCATAGAAAGGTCATGGGTTCAATTCCTGGTCAAGGGTATGTACATGGGTTGTGGATTTGCTCCCCACCCCTGGCCAAGGCACATGCAAGAGATAGCCAGTAGCAACCAGTCGATGTGTCTCTCTCACATCTCTCTCTCTCTCTCTCTCTCTCTCTCTCTCTCTCTCTCACACACACACACACACACACACAC
>NW_006299593.1:700941-735468 GCF_000327345.1 Myotis davidii | reverse complement strand
ACACACACACACACACACACACACACACACACACACACACTTTTCCCTTCCCTCCCTTCCATTCTCTCTCTGAAAAGCAATGGAAAAAAATATCCTCAGTTAAGGAGTAACAAAAAAAAAAACCCCATAGTTCTGTGCCTCAGAGCTCAGAAAAAGGAGATGGCAATGTAGTTTGGTTAGAAAAGGGTTCCTCTGAACACCTGTTTATGGATTTCCTAGAAGACAGCACTCACAACAATACCGTGGCCTTAATTTGTTAAAAGCAATACTAATAACTGAAATGCTTTTGCTGTCAGGGTATATATATATATATATACTGATCACCAGGGGGTAGATGCTCAATGCAGGAGCTGCCCTCTGGTGGTCAGTGCACTTCCACAGCCAACCTCCTGCGGCCAGCCGCAGTCCCTCCCCCTGGCCACCCTGATTGGCCCCGAATGGGACAGGGCAAGATGGCCCTGATTGGCCCCAATTGCCAGCCAGATCAAGGGACCCCACTGGTGCGCAAATTCATGTACTGGGCCTCTAGTATACCATATAAAATGACAACCCCTCTAAGTCCTTTCTCTTCATCAGCCATGAAATGGGACAGCCTAATTTTAGTTCATAAAGTTATTTCGAACCAGAGCATTTGAATTTTTTAAAAAAACTAATAAAATCTGTCTGAGAAGGTTTTTAATCTTGTTAGTTACGATGCCTGGTTAATTCCTATTATCAAAGTCTTGACCAGAGTTCCCTTTCGCACCATGAGTTGGGAAAAACACATGGCCAAATAAAAAAGGTGCTGGAAACAGGCCCCTGAGCAGTATTAAACACAATGGAAATAACATTTGAAAACAGTATCCTTCCAGCTGGGGAAGAAGCATAAGGGCTCCAACCATCTGCTCTTTCTTCCTAAGATTCCTTTTTCACAAATGGATAGACTGACTTATTTTTTTATTCCATTCAAGAAACAAGATCCCCAGAGTTGAACCTCTGGTGGTAAGCCAGATAAAATTCAGACAATAGTAAGACAAAAAGTACACAAACTTCCAGACATATTATATTCTATGCTCCTCTTCCTTTACCTTTTTAATTGCTATCCCTCCTGTAAGGAAAATTAGTATGAAGCTTCCTAGAAGAAAGCATATGTTAGAGTAATTCTGAAAGCAGAGATGATGGGCTCTCATAAAACCGAGGGTGACCATGAGAGATAAGGAGAGTGCTCGCTCCGGCAGCACATATACTAAATATTGGAATGATACAGAGAAGATTAGCACGGCCCCTGCAGAAGAATGACATGCAGGTTCATGAATTTTCCATATTTTTTTAAAAGAGAGAGAGAGATAAGGAGAGAGCACAGGAGAAAATCAACTATCCACTCATTCAATAAAGTTAAAAGATTTAAGTCTTCTGGTGACAAAGTTATCAAGTATTAATATTTGAACTGATTTGGTTCTGACTTTATAAACATAACTAATCAGAAACCCATCTTGTTTACATATACAGTTAAAGTAAAAAGTCAGGAAGCTATTCTATGGTACTGTTTCATAATCTGGGTCTTCAAATCCTATTGTAGGATTATATGTACTAGTAAACATTGAGACAGACATACCCTCTATAATTATTCTTTCTCTCAATGAACCCCCATAAAATTCTCATGCAATTCTAGAGTTCTCTCAAACAACCTTTGAAATCCACATTCCCAAATGTAACTCATTTACTATACTTTTTAGACTACCAAACTCTATCAAAATTTGGCAATCTTGCTGCACAGGTACACTGACAAAGAACTGACCAGCAAGAGTCATATTAAGTCTAACTTAAAGAGTTTTTGCACAAACCACTGAACACTCTGCAAAAAAATATATATATTTGAAAGCTTTTAACATCCGACTCAGTTTCATTAGATTATGAGTTTCTAAAAGACAGAACTATACTTTTTCATGTTATTTTTTTATTTTTATTAATCCTCACCCAAGGATTTTTTTTCCCATTGATTTTTAGAAAGAGTGAAAGGGAGGACGGGAGAGCGAGAGAGAGAAACATTGATATGAGAGAGACAGATAGATTGGTTATCTCCTGAACAAGCCGCAACTCAGCCTGGGATCAAACCTGCGACCCTTCAGTGTGCAGGCCAACACTCTAACCACTGAGCAACAAGAGCCAGGGCTCTTTTCATTTATTATTCTCTACCTTCTTCAACCTTGCCCACCCATTGCCTAGCATAAAAAAAAAGGGGAGGGGAGCTTTTAAAATATTCTCTTTTAAAAAATATACTTTTATTGATTTCAGAGGAGAAGGGAAAGGAAGAGAAAGATAGAAACATCAATGAGAGAGAATCATTGATCAGCTATCTCCTGCACTTCCCCCACTGGGGATCGAGCCTGCAACCAGGGCATGTGCCCTAACCAGGAACTGAACCATGACCTCCTGATTCATAGGTTGATGCTCAACCACTGAGCCACACCAGTCACACTGCTTTTAAAATATTAGAAACAACCCAATGTCCAGAAACACAGGAGTAAATAAATTATAATATTTATATAAGAAGCTATTTTAAATTATTTGCACATTATTTATACATATGGACATTAACTGTGTTTAAGTTGTAAATGAAAGAGCTATAATGTATATGTATATCTCAAGCCCATTTCTGGAAATATGTATATAATGACATGCATATATACATAAATAACTGTCATTTATTCATTTTAAAAAAATCTCTTCACCATAAGTTGATTTGTGTGGGCAGTGGGATTCTGGGATGATTCTCATATTCCTATTTACATACACCTTTATATAGTGTGTGAAATTTTAAAATAATGAATACTAATCCCTCCCTCCTATAGATATCAAAACAATAAAAAAGTTTTTATGTTGGAAAAAAAGTCAATTTTAACTCTCTAAGCCAACTGCTATTCTTCTTCTTCCCAAATCCCTGAAGTGACTTCAATCCTGGTATCCCTCCGGTTCTGGCTCCTTTTGTCACTTGCCTGCTCACTCCATCTGTCTTACTTTTTTCTTTGTGTTTTCTTCACTCTTCGCTTCATCCACATCCAACAGTAGGGCAGAAAACTCACTATCTGGGCTATTACAACTTGTTTTTTGTTTTTGTTTTTTTTTAATTCTTTATTGTTTAAAGCATTACATAAGTCTCCTTTTTCCCCCCATTGACCTCTCCTTGGCTGGCCCCACTGCCCAGCACATGCCCTCACCCCGTCTGTGTCCATTGGTTATGCTCATATGCATGCATACAAGTCCTTTGTATTACCACTTGTTTTTATGTCCCTTCCATCTCTTATTCCTCATTTCCCACACTAAACCAAAAATGTATGTTGACCACATGAGAGAATAGTACATACTGAACAGAATGACTAAAAATAAAAAGACTGACAACAAAAATGTTGGCAAAGAGGCAGAGCAACTGAACCTTCCTAAATGAATAGTAGGGCACAAAGTGATACAACTGCTCTGCAGAAAAGTTGGCGAGTACTAACTAGTATGTCATAAAATTCTGACACAGAATTCCACTCCCAGGTACATTTTCTCCAGAGAAATTATACATACATTATACAAGCGTGTTCAAAGTAGCTTAATTCTTTTTTAAAAAAAATATATTTTTGTTATTTCAGAGGAAGGGCAAGGAAGGGGGAAAGAGAGAGAGATAAAAAACATCAATGATGAGAGAGAATCATTGATCGGCTGTCACCTGCATGCCCCACACTGGGTATTGAGCCTGCAACCCAGGCATGTGCCCTGACCGGGAATCAAACCGTGACCTCCTACTTCATAGGTCGACGCTCAACCACTGAACCACGCTGGCTAGGCCAGAGTAGCTTAATTCTTAAAAGCCAAAAACTGAAACATCTCAAGTGCCCATCTATAGGAGAATGAATAAACATGTTAAATGCATACAAAATTCAGCAATGAAAAGGAATAAACTACTGAAACATGTAACAATATGGATGCATCTCAAAATCATTATGCTGAATGAAAGAAGCCTTATTCATATGCACATACTCACAACTGCAAACCTACGTTTTACCCATTCTGTATTTAAGAATACATAATGTATGATTCCATTTATACAAAGTTCTACAATAAACAAAATTAATCTATGGCGGAATGGTTGCTTTTAGGGAGGTAAGAGTAGAGGACTGAGTAGCAAGGAGCATGACAGAATTTTCTAGGGTGATGGTAATGTCTACATCTTGAGGGTTCATTGTATAAGTCTTCCAACTTTTCTGTATATTTGAAAGTTTTCAAAATAAAATGTTAAGAAGAAAAAGTAAACTCTAATCTGCAACTCAAGTCTACGGCCATACCACCCTGAACACGCCCGTTCTCATCTAATCTGCAACTCAAATTACTTTTTGCTTAGTCAGCAGATACATGATGTCTAACGTTCCTATATATACTAAGACCACTAAGCAGACACACTCAATATGCTACTTAGCAGTGGAGCTAGAAGTAGTAAATCAGCAAGCCTGCCTGGAGGGAAGACTGGTCCCAAAGGATGAACCAAACAGGAAACTTACTGGTGCAAAGCAATCGAAGAGCAATTACACTGCTACTAACGTAACAGCACCTTTGGTGACTACTTTCTTGAGCTAAAAACCAAGAGCACTTTCAACTAGTACAAATCCACTTAGAGGAGTCTGCCGCCACCACCCAAATATTCACTAACATTGTTAGGCAGCTTTTCTTCCCTAAGTACAACCAGAAGTACCTTCTAACAAAAACACACACGGCTTTGAATTGTAGCATGGGACAGATTTATGGAATATGGAAGACATTAAAGTATTCGCTTTCTCTCTAAAAATAAAGAGTGCAGACCCATAAACAATGCCTGAAAGGCATTTCAGCAGCTTAATCCACGCAGAACATGTTTTGCTTTTTGAGACAATCAGGAACTGTTGGGTACAGGAAGCCATAAACAACAAGAATTTGGCTTAAGAAAGAGAACAGAATAAGTGTTTTTTTATGGAAATCACTTAACATTTTTGAACAGGTTTATTTATATGTGACATGGTCTATAAGACACAACTTGTACATAAGCAGCAACTCTTACAATCCATCTAATATTGACTGACTTCTCACAACAGTGGCACCAAGCAGGACCAGTCTTGTCAGCATTTCCATCAACAACTACATTTGCTGGGCTTAATAATTCCCTTTGTCCAATGTTCTCCAGACAGAGAAAACCACTTAGCTAGGTCTCAGCATTCAAGCTCAGCCAAGAGTTTTTCTTTTTAAGTTCCATCACACATGAAGTCTCGAGTTTTGAAAAGTGAATCTCCTTAGGAAGGCTCAGTCTTTTAAGTCTAACAGGCAAAAGAGTCATGATAGAAAAACCACCCACAGAATTCTGAAATTTAACCAACAGGCCATGTACAAAGTTCACTGAGTTAATAAACTTTAAGACAGACTAAAAGAGGATAGTACCTCTGAAAATACTATTTTCAATAAGTATCTTAGAATATACAATTTTGATATGATAATCCTACTGAAGCAAAAACAATTGATGAATGAGGCACAAATTTTTTGCCAAAGAGTAGTATCTGAAAAAGTCCAGGTTTCAGAAATGAAGGCCTAATGCTTTGTTTTAACACTTCTCTATAAACCTTAAGCAAGATTCTGAATTCTCCACCTACCCATCAATAAAATTAACCACTCCTAAAGTATTTATGTTCAAAGACTCTGAACTTCTCATATACTAGTAAACAGTAGTAAATAAGCACTATTACTAGAGCCTTCTTTCTTCCAACTATAATGGAAGAGGCCTGCACAATACCTTTAAGTAATATACTCCAAGTGATGGCATTCAATACAAATATACTTCACAGAGAAACTCAGCTTATACACACTAAAATCATAAGATCTTAGTTTCTTCCCCAACTTTCTCTTCTGTTTTTCTTACTAGATAGTATTTTATGATTAGTCTAGAAAAAGTAATTGCTTGACAATTTTTTCCTCAGATTCTCAGAAATACATAAATTGTTAACTACTGGGCACAATATATAACCTACCCCTTTATTCAATACTGCTGGCTGTACAGCCTCTTTTATTATGTTTTCTTTGGTGAAAACTAACTTCTATGATCTCAAGTCAACGACGGCAATTGAGCATGTGTGCTGAGCTGAACTCCTTCAAAACTCCACTGAAACAAAACTAAACAGCCTTAAAAAAAATTTTTCTTTTAAAAAGAGGCATAAACCCACAAAAGTCAAAAGTACCTAAGAACCAACAGCAAGAAAATGTTGAAAGCTGGAAAGTGGTAACCAGACAAAGTGAGCAACTTGCATCACACTGACAGTACTAGGTATCTCTGGAAGGGAACGTAGTAAATGAAGCTTGAATGGACTTAGGTTAAAGTGTGCACAAGGAGCGATTCAGGGGTGGGCAAACTTTTTGACTCGAGGGCCACAATGGGTTATTAAACTGGACCGGAGGGCCGGAACAAAGGCATGGATGGAGTGTTTGTGTGAACTAATATAAATTCAAAGTAAACATCATTACATAAAAGGGTACGGTCTTTTTTTTTTTTTAGTTTTATTCATTTTAAACGGGCCGGATCCAGCCCACGGGCAGTAGTTTACCCACGGCTGGATTAGACCCTCAGATTCTCCTTTCTAACTTCACCTGATCAAGGACCTTTCCTTGCCACAGTAAACGGCTAGGGATTTATTCTCCTGAGAAGGTCTGTGGACTATCACAACTGGGGAGACAAGTTATCCTTCTGAAAACATGAGGATTAAGCATGAGAGTTTACTTACTGAATGTTGAGATCCCCAATATTTTTCTCCCACTTAGACTCCTTAAAATGTTGGCAGGAAAGAAGGATTTCTATAATCTCCTATTTGGAGTCATCTGACCAGCCCAAAACAAACAAATAAACAAAAACCCCCAAAAATCACCTACACAAAATAAACAAAAAAATCACCTACTGACAAAGGAAGTTTCTCCCAGAGAAAATCTTCCATCCAGATTGCCCTACAGGTAGGAGGAGAAGATGGGTGAATGATTTCAATGGGAGTTCAAGTTACTAGTAAGTGGCTAAGTATGCTTTGTCTTAGACCTACTAGAAACCCACATTTGTTGCTGAGTATATATAGAAACAGGGCCCAGACTTTTCATTGTATTGTCTACTATCTAAAGTTCCTGAAGGAGAAACTGAAACAAGAACTTGAGTCCAAGGAATTTACTTGGAGAGGACCCCAGGGAGGACGAGTAGGGATATGGGAAGTGAGACAACAAAAAGAAAGAAGTCAATAAAGGATATGTTATCAAGCAAGTCAGGTCAACTGAAACTTAATTCCGTGGGAATGCAGAAGTTATGCATAGAAGACTTGCCTCAAAGGTATACCATCCTCCCACCTGATGGACAAGGGAGGCAAAGTATTTACATATCAGCTTCCATCAGTTTTTGACTGGAAACTACTGGGACGGGGTAAAGGGGCAGTGGCATAAATTCCCCATTTCTGGCATCCAAAGAAAGCCCTTAGGCAAAGAAAAATACAGGTGCTAGCAATCGGAGGCTCAGTCAGCATGCACTGAAAGGGTAAGAGCTACAGGGACATAAACAGGACACCAACAGCATCTACTACATCCATCATTACTGACCTATTTTGTGTCACTGTCACATCCAATGTAAAAAAAAAATTGTCTCTTGTAGGTTCACTCTTAAATCCTTTTCTTTTCAATCTTTTCAAAAGCTAATAATCTAGTACTAAATGATAGGGGTCCCAACATTATCAAACATGTCTAAAATGTTATCTAGCTGCCCTACTAGTTGCTCAGTGGTTACAGCCTGCGGATGAAGGGTCGAGGGTTCAATTCCAGTCAAGGGCACGTACCTTGATTACAAGCTTGATCGTTGGCCCGGGTCAGGGTGCATGGGGGAGGCAATCAATCAATGTGTCTCTTTCACATCAATATTTCTCTCTCTGCCTATCCCCACTCCCTTCCACTCTCTCTAAAAATCAATGGAAAAAATACCCCCAGGTGAGGATTAAAAACCACAAAAAGTTATCTAGCCAAAGCTGTACATCATTTTGGTTAACGGTATTAACCTCATCACTCTGTATTGTAGATCAACATTAACCGCCCCTATTTTACAAATGAGTCCAAAGCAATGTGATGCATGAAGTCCAAAAGTTAAATTGAGGTAATATTAAAAGCTAAACTCATGGTTCCCATTTTAAATTTTTAAAATGTGCTTCCTGCTAAGTTTCACATTCACATTAATAACGCCAATTCCCAGCTCTAAGAATTTTAGCCCAAAGCAGTAACCAAAAAGTTATACCTGGCTACAACATTAAATTTCTGAAAGATAAATGCAACCTGAATTCCCCTGGATCTATCAACCTGAATATCCTATGAGGCTACTCTAACAATGTTACATCTTTAAGCTCGATGGCTCAAAAACTTCCTTTATCAAAATGGCTGGAACTCATTTCCACTCATTCTCACTCACAGTGCACTTTGTTGGAGTCCCTCTCGTTTTTGTAGAAATGCCTTCCTTTTGAATATCTAGTTTGTTTAAAGATGGGTACCCCGCAGTAGAAGAACTGGGATTCTTAAAACTTGGTATTTTAAGGTATGTAACTGCTTGACTCCAGAGTGAAGTTAGGGGAGAAGACTAGGTCACAATGGTCAGGTCAATGCCCCTTTCTAATATTTGAGTCCTGTGGCAAGTCTGGCTCACTGGGCCAGGATCCTTACTTACATAATACTAGGGGTTCCACTGTCTCTCCCTGTAATGTATGCATGATTGTGCACATAGTTTACCTTCTTTCACATGTAGTCCACAATGTACCAGACAAATAGAAGACATACGTTCTTAAATGTCCCTGAGATTTCTGAGACAGTTAAAGCAACTGTCTGCCCAAAACATATGTAAGATATCCAGTGAAATATTTAACGTCTCATTCCAGCTCTGACTCTGCCAAGACAGCCTGTTATACAAGTTTGAAGTCTTCACAAGAGAGCAGAGAAGTCTTCACAAGACAGCCCAGAACTAAACCTTCAGTTCAAACCAGTTTTATCATCATGTTTCTATAGCTAAAGAAGTTGTTTTTTCTTGGGGCATACCAGGCAGTGAGGACAAAAAGACCTACTTCACAAAAATGTCAATAACTACAAACCTCTAGAAAGATATTTCATATCATCAATGATGTTTCCATCATTTGAGCAACATCTGGGTACATGATAACCAAGGACAGCAACATTATAATTAACAAATGACTAATGGCCTTTTTCATATCATCATGGCCCTATGCATAGTCCAGTCATTTCATTACCATGGGACAAGTAATACAGAAAAAGGAGTATCTTATTTCCTCACAGAAGCAGAATAACTTATTTTTCAAGTAAAACTAACCTAATCACTCCTTTAATTCCCAAGCTGCCTCTAGAGTTATAATATCAGTCTATCATATGCCAAGTCACCTTTCCCGGAAAGATTCTCAGTGATTCTTTCTTCTGAATTCTTTGACAGTATAAGTTCTTATACTTAACAATCACATAAAAACTGTCAGTGACTAACCATTATTGACTTGTTAACTGGTGTTAGTCACAAATTGTTGACTAACACTAGTAACAATCATGAGTCAGTCTTTCGAATCAATTCAACAACTCTGTGTATACAGTATTAGTCTTTGAATACAGAGCCTGTGATACCTATTTAGTTTTAATTCGCTTTTCATAAAGTATAGATTTTCTTGTGCTAAAGATTTCTGAGGTGTTTAGAGCTCGTTTCAACATTTCCCTTTTGGCATGACAATACAGAGAAAGCTGCTAAGAAGGGCGTGTCAGAAACTCAGTCCATTTAAATTTCACTGCTGCAGGTTCAATTGTGTCCCCCAAAAAGATACACTGAGGTTCTAACTCCCAAAACCTCAAAACGTGACCTTATTCAGAAATTCTTCGCAGATGAGATCATCAGGGTGGACCCTTAATCCAGTATGAACTGGTATCCTCATAAGGAAAGGAATTATACTGCCATAAACCAAGGAACACTAAGAATTGCTGAAAACTATCAGGAGCAAACTGAGAAACATAAAACAGATTCTCTCTCTGAGACTCCAAGGAGGAATCAACCCTGCTACAGCTTGAGTTCAGACTTCTAGCTTCTAAGAACTGTGAGAGGATGAATTTGTTGTTGTTTTTTTAGGCCACCTTATTTGTAGTACTTTGTTACAGCAGCCCTGTGAAACTAATACCTCTACCTTAAGAAATATAACGATAAGCTCAGGGATAAAATTCAAAAGAAAAAAATTAACACACAATACAGTTTAGTATAGAATTTATGGGGAAAACCAGGATGAATATGCAATTGTATTTATAGAGCTCTAAAAAGGTCAATTAATAATATTTTATAAATAACTTTTAATTATACTTCTGGATAATATTTCAGAAAACTTGAAAATATGTGGGTAAAGAAAAACAGGAACACTTGCAAAAAGAAAATATAAACTAGCAAGCCTTCCTAGGGATAAATATAATGATCTAGAGCTTCTGAGAAGGGTTTCTAGATATGAGTCCTCTGGGGTCTAAAGAATCTCTTAGTCTCTACAGAATAAGGGTCAGTAAACTTGTCCTTAAAAGGACAAATAGTAAATATTTTAGGCTTTGCAGGCAATACAGTGGTTATTGCAAACTATTCAACTTTCCTTGGCAGCACAAAAGTAGTCAATATGTAAACAAATTAAACTGTGTTCTAATTGTAACCCCTGCAGTTACAACCCCTGCTACAGAGTAATGCTTCTTAATTGTCCTGGGATCATAGACAACAAAGTTGTAATGTGTCAACTTGGCTAGGCCAAACTACATTTCCCATAATTCCCTTCCCTATGTTTCCAGGTAAGGCACAAGACATAGGGTTGCAAGATTTAGAGTAGAAATGAAGCAGCAGTCATCTTGTAGTTCATGTTGCACGTAACTGCTTGGTGAAGCATCTTGGCCCACAGCAGCAAACAAACCTGCAGTTACTCCACTTACGCCTAGGTGCTCCTTCAGTTTCTCCTGGGCCAGGTGTGTGTTTAGCTCCAAGAAGAAGGACACCAGTTTCTCCTGTAATTTATCCACATCATCAAGATCAGAGATAGCAAAGAACTAATATGAGTTTCAGTCCATTCTCATGGGTTCCACTCATGCTTGTAGGTTCCAGCTTGCCCTTGCTCTCCCTTATTTTATATTTACCTTCTTCTCCTGGCTACCTTCCCTTTAGACTTCAAACTCCAGGATCGGACACAAAGATAACAGCCCTGCTTCGGGATTGATCTCTTGCAATTGTGGGAACTGGGTTAGCACTCTCCTAGTGGTTCCACTCCTCTGACTAAACCTGGATTGATGATACACAGACTACTCTGAGGTTTTATGAAAATTATCAACCAAGCAAATGGACAAATTCTGAAAACACTGCAAAGGATTCAATAAAGCTTTTTCAAAACTCTATTAGAGAATAAAATAAGTAAAAATTGGAAAGTGTCAACAAAAACACTAAATAGTTTGAAACTTTCTGCCCTGAAATAAAATAGAAGAACACAAATGTGTCTACCAAACTGGCTAAAAATGAGTTACTTTATCAAAGATGTTGACTGCAATAAAAATAGAAAAAACATCCAATTCGTTTTTGTCTCATATCTATATTAATAAATGGGTAATATGCTAATTAGACCGGACATCCTTCTGGACGTCCTTCCGTCCTTCTGGATGAAGCCAGGGCTGCAAGGGAAGCCTGGGTCCTGAGTGCCTGCAGGTTGCTGGAGGGAATCCCAGGTCCCAGGTGCCAGAGAGAAGCTAGTGCCGGCAGCCACAACAAGGAAGACCTACTCTTACACGAATTTCATGCATCGGGCCTCTAGTCCATTATAAATATGTGTATGCATTGTAAATACATATGTGTGTGTGTATATACATATATATATGAATATATATATATAATAGATAAAAACATCTTTAATCTTGAAGTTTTAAGTACTTCTTTAAAATCAAATACAATTATTTGGTGACCTGCTGTTGTATTTGGCTTTGCACTAGCCAAAGATACTATGAAAAACAAGGACAATCACAAATATTTATGCCCATTTACTTAATAAACAGTTGTTTATAGTCAGAGCTAGGCCTAGTGAAGAAGCAGAAGTAGTAAGTGCTGCCAACCAAAGGCAGCCTAAACTCTAACAAAATGATGAGTTTCAGCTGATGTGAAGAGACAATAAATCTTGAAAATACCAAGGTTAATTTCAAGTGTCTAACTATAGAACACTAAAGGACTGAACACTTTATCCAACTTCAAATAAACAGCTAAACTTACCCTCTGCCCTGCTTAACTTCCCTCCACAGCAAATATGACCATTTGGCATGTTGTATACGAACTGATTTTAATACACACTCAATAGGTATTTGTTGCTTGAAATTTATTACAAAGTGTAAAACATCAAGATAGTAATCTTGACATTTTTAAAAACTGTATTAAAACTATGAGATATTACTAAACAAAGGTAATATTTCAGACATAAAATAAATTCATAAGGTGAAAGTGTTATCGTAAGGAAAATACTATGTGATTACTAACAAGTTGCAAATTCCTTTTTCTATATTCCCCCTTCTCTTCTACAACTTTCACTACACACACACACACACACACACAAAAGTGTGCAGAATCTTCCTCTTCTTTTTTCAGTGTTCTTTATCAGATAAGACTGCTTTACCTAAGGGGAAGCTTCCATTAGGTAACCAACCCATTTAAAACTCTAGGATTATCCTTGGAAAGAAGGGGCAGTCACTAAGATTTAGTGGTTCAGTACATTCCAGTTGCATTTTTCTATCTGTGCAAAATAGTCTATAAAAGCCCAAAAGAGGAAATTAAGTGGAATCTCGTGTTTCAAAATTCTTTTACATGAATTCAATACTAATATCCTTGGGGCAAATTCTATTTGACCTAACCAAGACTCTAGGAGAGGAAGAAAAAAAACCCACAGATATCAACCTCCCACCCCCAAAACACTCTTAACAAATTTTAGTCAAAAATACTCTTTAGAAATAAGTATCTTCACGACAGAAAACTGAGCTTTAATAACCAGAAGAAAATGAAGAAATTGCATGAAATTCAATAAAAGTTCCACAATGTAGGCAAACAGCCAGCATTTTTTTTCTTTCTATTCCCTGAAAATTCTCCAACCTTGTTTCAAAAGAGTAAAGATGAAGGAGTAGGAGAAGGAAAAAAAGGAGAAATGTGATTTAACAAAGAAACATGATAAGTCATAGAAAACACTTAAAAGCAAAACAGATCTGATGGTCTCACCTGGAAAACTGGAATATCTATATGTATAAAGCTTATTTTTTTATTATGTAGATGTATAAAAGCAAGAATAAAATGTAATCCAGGATTTGCACCACCTCAAATATACGTGAGATGACAACAGAATCCCATAGTGAATCCCCAAAGCCATCTTTAGAGCCATTCTGAAAAACAAAAGATACTACAGAGGGTCAAACAATTCTTCAGTCTCTGAGCAGGAAAGAAATGAGATGAAATATTTCAATGTTTGGGGGGGTACATTTAAATCCATACATCAATATAACTGGGGTGGCTTTTTAATGATATTTTATACCTACTCCACATTTTGTAATCCCTATTCTTATATCTGTTCCCATCTGGTTCACCCATGAATTAGAAGTCTGATTATTCCCACCCACCCCCCTTTTTTTTTACATTTTTAACTTTTATTCTAAAATAGTTTCAAATTTACAGAAAAAGTCACGAGAATAGAACAAAGAACTCTCATATGCCCTTGACCTAGAATCACTTAGAATTACATATTGTTAACATTTTGCCATATTTATTTTAAAATTATTTTTCTCATTTGGGATGGTGAACAAACAATACAATACACAGATGATTACAGAATTATACACTGAAACCTACACAATTCCACCAACCAATGTCACCCAACAAACTCAAGAAAAAAATAAATAAGTAGATAAAATTATCTTTCTCTCCCTCCCTCCTAACTTTCAAATACACACACACACACACACACACACACACACACACATATATATATACACACACACACACACACATATATATATACACAAATATCTGAATCATTTGAAAGTAAGTTGAAGACATAATGCTTCTTTTCCCCTAAATATTTCCCAAGAACAAGGATATTTTCTTATATAATCAAAGTATAACTATTAAAATCAAAAAAATTTAACATTGAGCAATCTACAATGATCTAGTTCATGGTTCATATTCAAATTCTGCCAACTTTCCCAATAATGTCCTTCATAGCAAATTTTTCCCAGGGCAGAATTCAATTTAGAATCACATGTTGCATTTAGTTGTTATTCTCTGTAGTCTCATTTAAGTTCCTTTCTTTTTCTTTCTTGACATGGACATATTTAGAGGGTCAGGCCACAATTTGGTCTAATTGATGTCTCATGATTAAATTCAGGCTACAGCCTCCTGGGTGCATCCACACAAGTGAGTTTGCCCTGTCAATGTGACGCTAACTTTAAGCACTGGGCTAATAGGGTCTGTCAGGTTTCTCCCCTGTAGTTACCATTTTTTTCTTTTATAATTAATCAGCAATTTGGCAGGGGACACTTTGAGACTGTGAATATTCTGTTCCTCCTCAAACTTTCACCCATAATTTTAGCATCCATTGAAGAGTCTTATTCATAGTCACATGAATTGTTATTATGGTTGCAAGTTCACCCTCCTCTTTCCACCAATGTCTTCAACCTGTTTCTCTCTTTTTTTTTATTCCCCCTGCGTGTGTGCCATTCACCCTTGTTACTCCTCAAAATTCCTTACCTTTTCCTAACAAAATGCCTAAGTCCCTTTAAAGAACTGATGTTCTCTCTATCCTAACCGTGTCATAAAAGCAGGGCAAGATGGATATGGAAATGTGGCCTGAGATACTAATGTTGTCTTTGTTGCCTTTGAGGAGGCGATGATCTATACATATGATATAAATACATACTTCTTTTTAGAAAGAAGTCCTAAGGAGACCTAGAACCTTAAAAGCTGGAATACAAACTCATCTGCTTTATAAGGGCTTGCTTCCTTCAAGAATGAACTTCATAGATCTCATCCCAGTGACCCATAAGTCTAGCTTTGGAAGGTAGACACTTCTTCCTCCTCCGTGTCTTTGGTCCAAGTTAAGCTTTTCATAAATGTTCAGAAGGAATGGCAAACTGAAGGCATGGTGATGCAAATTATTATTTCCACATGTGTTTTGTTATTGTTGTTTAAGGAGAAGGAAAATGAGAAGGTTTTCTTTCCTGCTAAAATGCCATGGGAGCAAAGGAGTTGCTAAAGAATCCCGAATGCTCCGCAGGCTGTGTATGTACACATTCCCAGAGTCACCTTTGCTTCTGCAGCCTTGCATATGCTCGGATACACAGAATTCAGCCCTTCCATTTGTAGCAAGACATTTCTCTGCATGTCATCTGGCAGATGCAGTTGTGGGGCTCTGCCAATTCACCCTGGAGCTCTCCATTTTAATCAGTATCACATAAAGTTTAACACATGCTTTGAAATGTGCACCAGATCCAAAGCTTTGCCTGGGGATGAGAGTTGGGTGCTTGCTGCTAAAACACATACCATCCCAGCCGCTACTCTACAAGCAATTATCTTTCACCTTTGGCTGAACCAGGAGAACTGTCAACACCCGCACACTGCCAACCAGAGGAGAGGTTATGGGGTCAAGACAAGAAAGAAGGCTGAACACATTGGGGTCCAGCTTGCCTACTTGTTAACCCTGCTGGCTGCATGGAAGAAGCATTTCTGAAGTCACCAGGACAGAGAAAAGCACAGCTATAGAGAAGTAGCTATGACTGCACTAGAATTTTAACACGGCTTCTCAAGCTAGTAAAGCTCCAGCAGTACAATAGAAAAGCATGTATCAAAAGCTAAGAACTGATAACAGCAGCTCATATACACCAGGAAATTGCCACTGTGAACTGATTTTTTTTTAATATATTTTATTGATTTTTTACAGAGAGGAAGGGAGAGAGATAGAGAGTTAGAAACATCGATGAGAGAGAAACATCGATTAGCTGCCTCCTGCACACTCCCCACTGGGCATGTGCCCGCAACCCAGGCACATGCCCCCAACCGGAATCGAACCCGGGACCCTTCAGTCCGCAGGCCGACGCTCTATCCACTGAGCCAAACCGGCTTCGGCGGTGTGAACTGATTTTTGTGGAGAACAGGATTAAGACCAACCTCACTCATCTGAAATAAACACTTGTTTCATCTCCCATCCAAACACAAGTTAAAAACACATGAAATTATTCTCAACGTTTTTCTTTGCATATGGAAACAAAAGGAGAGTTACCATTGATGAGAAAAAAAAAAGATATATTGCTAAAGGAGAAATGGAAGGCCATAATCTCCCAATTCCCTCATACAAACCCCAATATGGGTCACGCGCGTGTGCGCACACACACACACACAGGCTCTTTCCTAAAATGCTGACTATAAAATATATGAACACTCTACCTCTTACTCAAGTCAAATTAATCTCTTATAACCAGAATAGCAAACACATTTTGTCTCATGTGCCATCTATGATCTATTTGTAAAGGCCTGCCTAGATCACAACATTCAGAAGGCCTCTCAGGCTTCATCTAGTGCAGTAGAAAGAGTGCCATCTAAATCACTGACTTCTGCAGAGTTGACACTAATGGGCATACCAATGGTACAGACTTGTGTCACATAACTATTCCATATTAGTTTGACCCATGGTTTCCACAATTTAGTAAAAACAATCCATTAGTATTTATACTTATTTTCACCTTAAAAAACAACAACACTAAGCTTTACTAACATTTGATTTAAGAAATAACACTGACACCCTCACTCTATGTCAGAAAGTCAAGTAAGTACCACATATGGTATTCAAGATATACTATATTGAAGACTGCAAAGTGGTTGATATAATAGCCTCATTTGTTTATCTTCTTTCATCTTATTGCAATATCTTACAGATTACTTGTGCTCAGTTAATTGAAATTAAATTATATTATTTAGTTTTAGTTAAACTTGTAGAAAATGAACAAATGGCTTTATCATACTCCTCGAAAGAAACTGCAAATAATACTAATAATGCTAGCACATGCAACTGACAAGAAACTAGCAGGGTGAATACTTGCCCTTATCCTAGTGTTGCAAAACCATTATAATACTGGTCCCTAATGAATTATGCCTCCCTGTGCATATGCCCCTTAGCAATGTGACACTGCTGCATCTCCTACCAAGAGGTAAAGATCCTTCCTGCACCACCTTGAATCTGGACTGCCTTTGTGGCTTGCTTTGGATAATGGAATGTGAGGGACATTTTCAAATTCTAGTGTTTCCTAAGAGGCCTAGAGCTTCAGCTCTCTTTCTCTCTAGACTCTAAGACAAACCCAGTCAGGAACGAAGCCAGTGGAGGACAAAACTACAGTGGGCACCAACTGCCAGCCAGCCTCCTGAGTGATTCCAGGTGAAGTCAGCAGGCAAACTCTCCAGCTGTGCACAGCCTGAAGTGATGATCCATGGACTCATAAGAAATAATAAGTTGGTATTATTTTAAGCCATTAAGTTATGGGGTGGTTTGTTAAACAGCAATGGAAAGTTGATACACCTGATAAGAACCCTTTGCCAAACATATCATGTGGTAAATATAAAAATGATCAAAGCTGATCTGATAGAAAATAACCCCCAAAATTTGAAATTATCAAGACTAATTGAAAATGGATTTAAGTGTATTATTAACAATGGATCCCTCCCCTAAATATATATCCTGCTCTAAGGCAGTGGCTAATGAGAGTAGTATGTGTGTGTGTGTGTGTGTGTGTGTGTGTGTGTGTGTATAATTTATAAATAAATGAAATATACATATATGGGATACATATAGACAAAAATGTTTTACTGAATAAATCCATAATAAAAAAAATGAGAGTAATATACATATACAATTTATAAATACAAATATACAGATATTAGGCACAAATGTTCAATTTCTTTTGAAAATATGGATGTCAAATTTTTTGAAAATTCCTAGTAACTGTAGCAAATGTAGTAAAGTTGGAAAAAAAAGCCTCATCAGGCTATTTGTCCACCTCTACTTCCAAACATTACAAGTCTCAAACTATCCCAAGAAGACTGTCATCATTCTCATATTCTGCTTTTACTAATACGATGCAATTTCATTTTACAATATTATGTATACTCTTCCCCACCCCACAATATTTTTACTATTCTTAAATCCCTACAGAACTATCCAATTTCTTAGCATATCAGATTTCTATCTTGGATAAATAGTGATATCATATGATGAGACAGGGAATATGAAAGAAAAGCATTGGTTGGTTTGGTAAAAGGAAGAGGGGTTATAATAAGGTGGCCTAAGCATGTCAATTATGAAGTGAAAAGAGTTACTAAAAGGGAGAGGTTGAAGAAAAAGGGAGGAGAATAAGAGAATAATTGACAGAACAAAACAAAATAAAAAATCAGACTAAGCACAAGTTAAAGAAATAGCTTAAAAAGGAGAAAGAGCCTCTTCCTCTGAGACCGGAGTTAAAGCAGTAGCGAATGGTGGAGACCTAAATAGTTAAGGAACAAGAGTGCTGAGATCCAAGAGAGTTTCTGCCTAATAGTCCTCAGTTTCTCTAGGACATTGGTGAAGAAGTAAGGTCACCCATTAAGAAAAAGGAGGGTTTTCTCTGGGAAAAAAGAGGTTAAGTCTGCGCCAAAGTAAAATGTCTTTTTATGTCACACTAAATATTTAAGTTGATACCAATTTTATGCTTACTCATACTATGCTATCTCCAGCTATTTCAAGTCAAAATTAGAACTTTTTTTAAAATTAGTTTGCCCTACTCTATTTCTTCTGTATTACCTGTACAGCAAATATAAGAGAGAAAAATAACTGACAAAAACATATGAGAAGTTTAAGCCAAACCAAAGTTTGGAAATAAAACTTTATCCAACTTTCATAACAAAATGCAATATAGGTCAACTTATTCTCTGACACCTATCTGCTTGCTATTTAAACTCAGCTACTCAGAAAAGCTTACCCCCATCTTGAACCTATCCGTCAATGTGTTTACGAAGATAGCACCCATTGTCGCTCATGGTATAAAATGAAACTGAGAGAGTCACAACTTCATTCAATCTTTTCTCTGTACTCTTCACCAATCATGATGAAACTGGAATAGGAGAATCCCAGAATATACTACTGAATCTGATACATACTGTGGACCTTAACATCTAGACGGTTCCCACCAGGGATACAAAATTGGATGTATTTCAAAGAGTGCCTAAATCCCCTGGCATTTTATGAAAAATTTCTATTCACTTGATAATTTTTCTAGAGAGGGTTCATGGCTTTCATTAAATACTCAAAAGGTTTATATCTCTACAATGTTTATAAACCACTGCTATACATATTTCCATTCTCCAATGTTAAAAGACCAATTCTGATTGAAGGCCTACCAGCAAAGACAAACAAAACACATGCCCAGTAGGCCACAGCCTCTTCATCAGGACAGCCGGCAGATCCGTGTTGGGGAAGACTGAGAAGACCTCAAATCGTTTTGTTGGGAAGTAATCTGTACTGGGGTTTTTGGCACTTGTTTTCTCATATGGTTTACTTATAAGTAAGAAAAAGATACAAATTAGCAACAGACTTCAGCCTAAGTCAACAAATAAGATTATATCTAAAAGAAAAAATTGCTTTCTGTATACATATCTTGCAATCTAAAAAGACCACAGAATCTCTCTCTTCTCCCAACGGTTGCTTCTGAACAAATTTCTGAGAGAAAAAAAATAGAAGAACAGAAAAAAAATCTACAAAATTCAATAATTATAATCTGCTTCTTATTAAATTAAAAGAATTCCAGTTTTGCTCTTTGCCTCTTTTTCTTCCCTGCAAAGAGAGCACAAGTTCCTCAGCAGGTATGTAAAAGATTATTTGTTCATCAGACTGGAACACCCATTACAAGCTTAAAACTCACTGTTTCAATGTTTCAGTCTGGGAAGATGAAAAAGTTTTAGAGATGGTCGGTAGAGATGAGTATCATTACAATGTGAATGTACTTAATGCCATAAAACTGCACATTTAAAAACTATTAAAAAGGTAAGTTTTAGCCCTAGCTGGTTTGGCTCAATGGATAGAGCATCAGCCTGCGGACTGAAGGGTCCCAGGTTCGATTCCGGTCAAGGGTATGTACCTTGGTTGCAGACACATCCCCAGTAGGAGGTGTGCAGGAGGCAGCCAATCAATGATTCTCTCTCATCATTGATGTTTCAATCTCTTTCTCCCTCTCCCTTCCTCTCTGAAATCAGTAAAGATTTATTTTTTTTTTAAAAAAAGGTAAATTTTACATTATGTACATCTTACCACAATAAAAAAAAAAACTTCACTGATAAAAGATTTATTTTTTTTTAAAAAAAAAGGTAAATTTTACATTATGTACATCTTACCACAATAAAAAAAAAAAAAAACTTCACTGATATATAGAATTGAGAAAGGTTCACTGGGGAGAGTCGAGATAAAATTATACGTAAGTGAAAAAATTTCATCAGGGCTTTCAAAGCTAAATTGCATCTTGAGATATCAAAGTTGTATGTAACAGTCATAGGTTTCATTAGCAACTTAATAGCCTAAGAAGAGCAGGAAAATATTAAAACTTTTACAATATCCATGGAGACTGCCTGTTTCTAAATGCATAAATGCTCTGCTCTATTAGCATATATATATGCATATATATAGCATAACAAACATTTGATGAATGCCTAGGTTAATACAAATCTGTGAGAACAAAAAGATGAAACCAATTCAGACATGTGCCCATAAGAAAATGCCAGTAAATGATTATCATCTTAGTTCCCTTCCTGGACTCTATCCTAGCTATAGGTTCCCCTTTTTCAAACACCTGCCCCAGGTCCCTTTTATTATCTACTGTTCTCCAAGTGGGTCCTGTGTCATTTAAAGTCCACTTCCTTCATGGTGGTGTACCATGGGACAAAATACATCTTAATCACTGGCACTGTAAGACTTTTTAAAAATAAGGGCTCTTCAATTCACTACTTCCCTCCCAATCTCATTAACATCTCTCTGGTATAGAGTGTAATCATCTCCCCTAACAGGTCCCCCTCATTTCTAAAACAGTATTTTCTCAATTTTTAAAAATTTCCAAATGCTTAAAAATTTACATAAAGGTCCATTATCACTGTTCTGCACTAATGTCTAACCACACTCAGAGGCCTCCACAGTTGGCTGACTTCAGAGTTTAAGCAAACACACACACGTGCAAGTACGCACCACAACCTGACCAAGCTTTTCTTTCCCCCAAAACAAATGCCCTAATCTGCCGAGAACTTTCTCCTCCGCATGCACACACACAAGTAATAACTGAAAGCTGTTCTAAATTTGCTATAGATGTGCAATTAGAAAAGTATGTCAGGAAGGTAAAGTAGCCCGAACTTGTCAACAAAACAGCTTTTTTAGCAAGTTTTCAAAACAAATAAAACATAATCGGTGGAAAACTTTCAGCTCATAGTATAAACTCTTGCCATTACACTGTTCCTTAGCCTCTCACAAAGAACAAAGAAGTCCACAATTGAAAAATTCAACTCTAATGACCTGACCATTTCCCATATTTCCTGGTCCAAAGTGTTACATTCCCTAGCCCTCTCAGAGCAGTCATTTATCCATTCACCTTCTGATGAAAATAGAAAGAATCCATCCCAAGAGTCAGGTTCAAAGGTGATAAAACCTCTAAACCTTAGAATCCCATAGACCTAGAAAAAGCAACAATTTAGATGTTCGTCTGTCACTATTCGATTGCAAAAATTTAACTTTGTGTTTTTGGTTTGGGGTTCATTTCTGTAAAGATCCTAAACAAGAGAGAATAAGAGAAATGCCACATTCTCCATCAGTGAGTAGTGTAGCAATAATTAACTAAAGTTCTAGTTAGTAGTCCTAATTATTTGTTGGATGTGTTTCACATCCATTTTTTTAAAAAGATTTTTTAATTGATTTTCAAAGAGAATGGAAAGGAGGAGAGAGAGAAAGAAACATAACATCAGCTGCCTCCTGCACACCCCCTACCAGGGATTGAGCCTGCAACCTGGGCCATGTGCCCAGACTGGGAATCAAACTGGCAACCTTCCAGTGCACAGGATGCTACCCAACCAACTGAACCACACTGGCTAAGGCCCCATCCTGTAATTTTTTATTCATTTCATGATCAATAGCCATGGGTTATGGGTAGAGAGAAGGTTTGACTACAAAGGGGCAGCACAATGGAATTTGGGGAAATGATGAAATTGTTCTGTACCATATTTGTAGTGCTGGTTACATGAAACTACTATGCATGTTTAAAAAACCCATGCATACCAAAAAGTTATGAATTTTATTGTATGTAATTTTTTTAAAAAAATTTTAACTACTTTAAGGGTTACCTGCTAAAATACTTTGTCAGGAGATTTAGAAGGATGTGAGAAAATACAACTAAGCTGGAGTTCTCTCTTTTAGCCCATCCTTAAGTCTATATCTCTGGCTCTCTGGAACATGTTTAAATATTTTTTCCTCCCTTTCTTTTTATTTCCTCACACATCAATTCCCTTAGCATTATTTTAATGGAGCTTTTGTGCTCAGTAAACATCTGACAGAGGATAAGAATAAACCGCTTGCTGAGAGCACAACAATCCTAGGAATTATCCACTGATTTCTCCAGGACCAGTAAGAGGCGTCCCCCAGGTCAAAGGGAACACATAGGGACTGGAGAGGGTTCTAGATCCAAACCTCATACTCTGTAAAATCTATTTCAGTCTCATTAATTCCTATGATCTGAATTGCTTATTTAAAGGTCTAGAGATTAATTTCTCATTAACATTAAAGCCATCATGACAGATACAGTAAAAAACAAAAATAAACAACAACCACTCCTGCATTTCTTAACACCAAAGCACGAAAAACCCTTTTAAGGTTAAAAAAATGTTCCCCTCCAAAAGTCACGACTCATGCTTTTCCAAATCAGTTTGTTTAAATACTCACAGAAAAACGGAGTTGCAATCATTTACTAAGGAGATGGAGAGGGGGAAAGACAGTTGGTATCAGGCTATTAATACCCAAGATACCCCCAAGTGAAGACTGTAATTGCCTGAAGAAATCACATTGATTTCAAAACAAAAATCATCCAAAAATGCCATATTTGGGGGTCATGCAGTATGTTGGACACAGTGCTAAGTACTTTACTTACATAATTTTATTTGACTCTTATTAATAAAAAATAGGAAAGGAAGGCCCTGGCCTGTGTTGCTCAGTGGTTAGAGAAGTTGCCTCTCGAACACCAAAGCATCTCGAGTTCAATTCCCAGTCAAACCTGGGTTGCAGGTTTGATCTCCAGATCTGGCCAGGGAGCATGCAGGAGACAACCAACCAATCAATGTGTCTCTCTCTCTGTCTCTCCCCCTTCTTCCCTTCATGCCTCCCTCCCTCCTTTCTGCACTCTCTTTAAAAAGCAATGAAAAAAATATCTTCGGGTAGGATTAACAAACAAAATAAAAAAGGAAAGGAAGGCTTGGATTAAATGTTTTGTCCACTCACATTATAACTGAGAGACATGCTTTAACTTAGCTTTCTTGATTCCAAACCTATGTTCTTTAATTATTAAAATACTAGAGGCCGATGCATGAAATTCGTGCATGGGAAGGGTTCCTAGGCCTGGCCAGCTATGAGGGCCAATCTGTGGGGGAACTGGCAGGGTGACTGAGGGGCCCTTGCTGGCACCCCCTTGGCTGGCCTGGGGCCTGCAGGCTGGGGGCAGCTCCTGTGCTGAGCGTCTGCCCCCTGGTGGTCAGTGCATGTCAAAGCAACCAGTCATTCCAATGGTCATTCCACCATTTGGTCAATTTGCATATTTTATTATATAGGATTATAAAATTTTCTCTACAAAAAAAGGCTTGACTAGGAATAGATATGAGCTTACACCCTCTAAAATTATTAGAAAGAGGTTTGACTTACGCTTGGTATTTTTTAGTATCACTATAACGGAATGACAAAGATAAGGTAAGGCATTAGCTCTCCTACTTTGTAATCAGTGCAAGTCAAATTCATAATAAGTAAATGGCTATAGCCCTTGAGAATGTCAACAATGGAACCAGTCTCCTTTCTCCCTAAGTATATTAAAGGATCTACCATCTTAGACCACTATCTCAAAGTCTTCTTATAATCAATATAATCAAACTCAATCTTTTTTTTTTAAGTAAATTTGGTTGGTGCTAATTCCTCTTCAACTATTCTGATTTATAACTCATAATTCTTCTATTTATAAAATGTTACAGTACTGTCTATAGTCAATAACATGAGACCTTTTTTTATTATTAATGATCCCTGACACCCCAATAAAAGCATTTTTAAAGACAATCGAAATGACAAAACATATTAATCATACTCTATAAGATCTACTTTGTAGAATTACATTAAATAGACCTAAACTTAGGATAGAAAAGAACTAAATGTGAGAAAGCACTTACCAAATTTAAGATGGAATTATACAGTAGAATAAATTACTATCTGCAGGCAGGATCCAAGGATGAATCACATTTAATTTAAAAATGGGCAAAATTTACAACCATTTTAAACCATGTCTTTGGCGTCCTTGTTTGCTTTGTATACTTTTCACTGTGTTGATATCAAATTAGGTATTGGAACCTATTTAATCTAATTAGAACTAATAATAAAATTATATCAGAATATCAAGAAAATCTGGGCTCTGGGACAAACCAGAACTGACTAGTCTTTACCCTTGAATTTAAACCCTCTACAAATGCCATAGTTGGAATTGTTCTTTAGCCAAAGAACCATTATCCACACAACTAAATATATACATAATAGAGAGTAAATACTATAGCTTTCAAACTTGAGTTAAACTTTATTATGGTTTTAGATCTTACATCACAGTTGATATTTTTTAAAATAAAGATTCTCACTTGGGTTGGTCAGCATTTAAGTCTGCTAAGAAAGAAGCAGAATCCTCAGGTCTTGCAAGCAATATTTCTACACCAAGAGAGAGGAAAAGAGCGAGAAAAGAAGTAAAGGGGGGGGGGAGAAGGGAAAAAGGGGGGAAACACCTAGCATGTAAAGAGAAGGGAAGTATAAGAGAAGCAAGTCTTTGTTTTAAAATATTTATTCTATATTTCAATCATGCAGTTTTTATATTTGACTTGAAATATAAACAAAGTGTGATAGTAACTTTATAAATAAATACAACACAAGAATACTAGCTCATTTAGACCTATAGTGAGAGATCACTACCTACTAAACAAAAGCATTAATAATCCATTACAGTGATGAGATGAAAAATACATCTTGCTTCCATTCATCTTTTAGAAAGACAGAGAGAGGTTGTGTCTGACCAATCTAAAGTTTATCTGATAATAAAAATAATAAAGTGGTTATTCTTGGCCCCCTGTGTAATAATGTTTAATAGTACTTAGGTTGCATATTTACTATCATATTTAAAGCATCATTTTAAATAGCCTCTTATATATCCTTGCATATTTCAGAGGTTAAATTATATAATAAAAACATAACCAGATAGCATCTTACTTATTTTAATAAAATCAATCATTTCCACCTCGTAACTTAGATCTAAAGTATTGGTCTCAAATTCAAGTAAAAAATGAGTTCAGTGAACTGAACCTCATTTCCACATTAGTGTGGTGCATTTATTTATGACACTTGGGGGCAGTAGGAAATTCTAGGAGTATTGTATTGGAATGAGGTTCAGTTATTTTACAAACCACCCAAGAATAACTTCACATTGTGGGTCATGTTCCTTTAAATTTAACAAAAAGTTGTTTCCCAATGAAATAATATGAGGCCGCAGGCTCTCTCCCACAAAATTCTGAGGCCTAGCCAATTGTACGAAGGCTAGCCTATTGGCACTATTTTCCTTCATTGTTCATCTAATTCCCTCTTTCCCAATCTTCTCCTGCAGCAGTACAGACAACTCATTCATCAGAACACATGCCCAAGTACGAAATCAGGGCGTGGACCTGTAGTAGTGGCAGGTATGGCAGAGTGTAACATTTATTTTGCAACTAAAAGAGAGTGCTGAAGAACTCATATTCTCTTCTGAACACAGGTAAATATTTATCTTAAGAATATAAGGCAAAGGAAAGAGATCACTCTGATTATCACAAATTTTCATCACCTTCAAAATGTTTACATTATAAAAAAAATTTGCTTTGTTGCCCATTCTACCGAATTTATCTGTTCTCTTCTTTAATAAGGCACACAATATAACAAAGAATTGAATGGACCTTAATTTAATTTATACATAATTCTAATTACATCTTGTTACATCTATGAATCTGAGGACAGAAGACTGCTCAATTACCCCCATAAAGCAGAAAAGAAAACCAATAGTGCCAAAGATAACTATAAATAATCTCTTAAATAAGAGCACTCTTCCTGTGTGCACTAAATTTTTCCCACTATATATATATATGTATATATATATTCCAAATCAAACGACTTATATTTCTTTTTTTGATCAATAGATTTTATCCAAATTATTCATGAAAAGCCACGCATAGCCAAATAGTCAAATAGTTCTATAGAGTTTATTATGAGAAACAACAGTTTCCTCCTCTCTTATTTACTCCCAAAGGTAACTACTCTTTTGATGCTTACCTCTTTATCTCTATACAGCATGGTTATATGTGCTAATGCCTGGTGGGTTTTCTAGTTTTATGATTGTGATAAGTATACATAACATAAATTTTCCCTTTTTAATTCTTTGTAAGTGTACAGTTCTGTGGCATTAGGCACATTCATCCTGTTATACAACCATCATCACTATCCATCTTCAGAACTTCATCCTTCCCAACTGAAACTCTGTACTCATTAAACACTAACTTATCATCCCATTTCTCCCCAGCCCCTGGAAACCATCATTCCACTTTCTGTCTTCATGAATTGACTTCAAGAACCTCACATAAGTGGAATCATACAATATTCATTCATTTGTGCCTGGTTTATTTCACTTAGCACAATGTCTGCAAGGGTCATCCATGTTGTAGCATGTGTCCAAATTCCCTTCTATTTTAAGGCTGAAAAATTGTTCCATTGAATTTGTGTAACACATTTTGTTTATCCATTTATCTGTCAATGAACACTTAGGTTGCTTCTGCCTTTTGGCTATTATTGTGTTTTTGTGTCTTGTTTTGTTTTTGTACTTTTAAGCATTACCTTTAAGCACTGATTTTCCAACAGGGAAGATGAGGATTTAGGTCTCATTCACAGACATAACACACCAGTACCACACATCTGCACAGTGTACATTAACCTATCTCTCAAAAACAAAGATAAATCAATGAATTACTCTGATAATTAACTTTTAGTATTTAATTATTATCTATAATAATAAAAGCATAATATGCTAAATTAGACCGGACATCCTTCCGGATGACATTCTAGACGAAGCCAGGGCTGCAAGGGAAGCCCAGGTCCTGGGCTACTGCCAATGGCCAGAGGGAAGCCCGGGTCCTGGGTGCCAGAGGGAAGCCAGTGCCAGCAGCCAGGGGAAGGAAGGCCTACTCTTGCACGAATTTCATGCATCAGGCCTCTAGTAACTATATAAATGCAATTCACAGTCAAGCCATGCAAGATACTACAATCACTTTTCCTTCCTTACACACTTTTGTTTTTCCTTATGTATATGTTTGCTAAGTTTTCTGTGTACTTATCATTACTTTGTTCCCAAGTTCTCCCCAACTATCTGAATAGCCTCTTAATATGCATAAATATATCCAATATCCTATCTTATAATGATGGAATATACAAATTGACCATCACACCATCACAAAGATGGCAGTGCCCAGTCCCCTCAGCCCCGGCGGGTCCAGCCGCTCCTTGCTCCTGCCGCTGGAGTCCCAGTCCTTTTAGCTCAGCAAGGGGGGCAGCAGGCACACGGTGTGGCCAGAACCACCCTTAGCCCTCCAGCCGCCCAGGGCCAGCCCAAGGCGCAGGCAAGCCTCAGATGGCAGCCTCCCAGCCGCTCCGGGCCACCCGAGGCTCAGGTAACCAGGGCCGGCCGAGGCTTGTGCTGCCAGCAGTGGCAGCAGCAGAGGTGTGATGGGATGTAGCCTTCCCCTAATGGCCAGGTTGCCTCTGGCCCCTGAGGGCTCCCGGACTATGAGAGGGGGCAGGCCAGGCTGAGGGACCCCCCTCCAGTGCATGAATTTTCATGCACCGGGTCTCTAGTTCGATCATATTCATCTTCGTAGGAATATGTTTTAAAACCTAAAATGCTCTAGGCTGTGCTAGTTGTACTTTCTGCCCGGCTACTCCACTGTCAAGCAACTGCCTCCCTTACCCAGCATCTTAGGAAGTCTATCTGCCTTTGTCCTCTATTGGATTATCTATGTCCTGAATATACCAGATACTTTTTGGTTGTTGTTCATGGAAAGTAAACTTTTCAGGCCTTTCATTACTGAAAATACTTGTGCCCTCACACCTTCTTGGTATTGTGGTTACATATGGAAATATGATTTCTAAGGAAATCATTTTCCCTTAGAACTTTAAAGACACTGCTCCATTTCAGTTTAGCTTACAGTATAGCTTCCAGTATTGTCTAAAATAATTTTGACACCAAATCTGTGTATGTGACCTGTTCTTTCTCTCTAAAGGCATTCAGGGCTTTCTCTTTGTCCTCTGGCTTCTGAGATTTCAGAACATGCCTTAATGTAAGTCTGTTTTCATCCCTTTTGTTGGTTACTTTGTGAGTCTTTTAATCTGTTAGCTCATGTCTTGGAATTCTGGGAATTTTTTCCATATTATTTCTATGATTGAATTCCTTTTGTTCATTTTCTTTCTCTAGAATCCCTAGCATCAAATGCTGTATCTCCTGGATGACTCCTTAATATTCTTATAGATTTTTATATTTCCCATATTCCATCTTTTTTTCTTTCTACTTTTCTCTCTGGAAGATATTTTTCAACTTTATTTTCCAAACCCCCCCCCCCCATTAAGTGGTTTCTGCTACTGTAATTTTAATTTCTAAACATTCTTTTTGTTCTCTACATTCTTCCTTTTATGTAACATTCTGTTCTTTTTTGCATGTAATTTACTTCCTCACTTCTTTAATGCTACTATTGATGACAGTTTGTTTTGGTTTGCCTTTTTGGTTTTCCTCTTCTTGTAAAATATCTACGTGTTTGTTCTGACCTCTTTCATGTTAGAGCTCTTCTCAAATGTCTTGTAACCCATTACTGTCTGTTTATATTTGAAATTGGGAAGCTAAAAAGCTGATTGAAAGTTCTGTGCATGTACATCAGTCTGGTCAACTGTGGACTCCAGAGAGATCTGATTTGTCCATTTTGTTGGGGACTACCCATGGGACACATCTTTAGGACATTTCTCTTGGACTCATCATATTATTCAGAGTACCTTACAATCTCACACATGAAGGATTTAAGCCTGGCTATCAGAGTTCTGGGAACCAAATCAGAAGAGAGCTGTGCGACTGAGGATAAATCTCAATACTTAGCATATAAACTTTCACTGTTTTCAGTTTGGTAACCTACCCTCAACTTGCATCTGTTCTCCTCTGGTCTTCTGCTAGAGCTGAGATAAGGCAGTTGACTACTAGGGAATAGCTAGAGAAGAAATCAGTTGTCTTAACTGCTTTTGAAATAGACATTCAACCAATCCTTCTGTTTGGGCATTGATTTTACCCCCTTTCCCAGAAGAACCTGATGCTGCTAATTTCTAAGACCTGGGGGTTCTGCAAAACACTAAAAATTGGGTTGTTATCCACTTTTTCTAGTAGTTTATGACTGAGTTTTCTTCTGTTAACTGTCATTACTTTACAGGAAAAAAAATCATACTATCTACCATAGCTATTCTAATTGGGGCCTACTTCAAGAATCCTTATTATAAAACAGCTCTCATAGTCCTCCACCTTACACCTACCATATCAGCAAAAATCAAGAAGAAATAAATACCAAAATTAAGAAGAAAAGTGAATATAAAGTTAATCCAAGAATACCAGACCAACTAATTATCAACTTCTTTGACTCCAAAGGCCATATTCTGTGGAAGTGTTGCATAACATCCAGCACAAAAGAGGTTTCAACAATATTGCTTTTCCTTGGCAGTCATTATATGTTCTGTGTGAACTCGGTTGGTAATTCTGTGCCAGATCTAAGTCAAAAGATAGTCTACACAATAAATAAAAGAGTACATTTTGCTCTAATCAACACTTAACCAAATAAAGTATAAGGTGTAAAGGACCATGGTGACAACTAATCTCACCCAAGGGTCAGTTTCTTTAAAACCAGTTACTAAAGAAAGAATGGCTGGAAGCTCTCAATTTCTTTTATGGAACCAGTTCCTTGCCTAAGCATCAGTTATATAACTCATATAATTTGGCAAGCCTAAGTTAGAATTTTTAAAGTAAATAAATCCTTCCCTTCATTAAAGGGCCTCACACAGAAATCAACCTAGCCAAGAATGTTTACATTATAAACGTTATTTAGTCTCACAAAGCTTAATGCAAACTAATCAGAATAAGAAATACAGAACTTCCCTCCTGTACAAATCAATTCCATAAGTGAATTACAGAAATCAATTTCCAAAGGAACTAGAAAACAATAGACAATTAAGAAAGAATTTCTTTAGACTTTTTTTTTAAATAAAATCACTTCAAGCTGAAATGGTAATTCCAAATCTGATATGTACATTATTTAGGAAACGCACTGAAGGACAGTCAACATTGAAAATGGGATAAGATAAAAGAAAGGTTTTTTCTGCCTGCTTTAAAGATGGCTCTGTTTCCATGGCAGAACCCATAGCTGCTTTCAATCTAATACCATTTTAAATATATATATCTCAGAACATGAAAGATTTTTTAAAAATAAAAACATAACTGCTTAACCTAAAATTCAATTGGTAATAAGAGAGTAGAATAAAAAAAGTAGAATGAACAATGTTAAAATTTCTCCTCAACTTTTGCTAAATGATTGAACTTCTAACCTAGTTATCATAACTGCACATTTTCTTACCTTTGTGCAGCTTTCCAGGTATATTGAAAGACAGGTGGAAGACGCAGACACTTTCACCTAGATATCATATTAAAGCAGACTATACCATTGTTTCCTACATCCAAAGGCAAACTAAAACTGTACAGTTTAGGCCTGGCTGTGTAGCTAAGTGGTTGAGCTTCAACCCATGAACCAAGAGGTCACTGGTTCAATTCCCAGTCAAGGCACATACCTGGGTTGCAGGCTCAATCCCCAGTACAGAGCATGCAGAAGATAGCCAATCAATGATTCTCATCATTGATGTTTCTCTCTCTCTCTCTCTCTCCCTCTCCCTTCCTCCCTGAAATCAATAAAAAATAAGTTATAATCTCAAATAAAAATATGAAACCTAATTTGCTCATTAAAGCTCAATTATTGTGGAAACCTTCTAGTAGTTTGTTTTGGCCTGGTGTATCACAAAGACAAATCAGTTTACTAACTGCCTGTATCATTCCACTGTGCCAAGGACAAAGCCCACCCCATGGGTTACTATAGCAACCCATATTCAGCTACATAATTTCTAGAAGCACCCAGCCAACTATCAATATAAATAAGACTTTCATATGTTTTCTCATACGATTCTAAAGAAGGCTTCAAAACAAAAAGATAAGAACAAACTCTTTAAAGCCAAAACTTTGGTTGCTGAACTAAAAGTTAAAAATTTTTTAAATATATTTTTATTGATTTTGGAGAAGAAGGGAGAAGAAGAGAGAGGAAAAAACATCAATGATGAGAGAGAATCATTGATCGGCTATCTCCTGCATGCTCCACACTGGGGATCAAGCCCGCAACCCAGGCATGTTACCTTGATGGGAATTGAACCTGGGACCCTTTAGTCTGCAGGCCGATGCTCTATCAACTGAGCCAAACCAGCTAGGGCAAGAATAAAATTTTTAATAGCAGCATTGACAATGCTAAAAATTGAATTAATAAATCTGAAGGGAAACAAACATGTAAGGGAAATGTCAGAGATAAAACTGTGAAGAAAATAGGCAAGAGACATGGAAGACAAGTATTTTCTAGGCTATATAACAGCAGGTTGTAACAGAGACTAGCTAGCTATTCCCAAACCTATTTCCTCTTCCTCCTGGTCACACAGATAGACTGTATTTCCAAGCCTCATTTGCAGTGTGTCAGCTATGGCCAATGTGATGTTGGCAGAAGTGATATGGATCACTTACAAGCTTGGTCCGTAATAAACCTCCAAGCATTATTTATTACTCTTTTCCCTACTGTTGTAATCTTGAAAGCCACAGGTTGAAGTGGTAAAGCCACAAGTTGGAAGAGTCCTGGATCCTTGAAGATCACTTGGAACAGTGCCATCCTACCAGAACATCCATTTTAGACTTTACATGAGCTAAAAATAAAATTTCTATGGTGAGATTTTGGAGCTTAGCTACAATAGCAGGCAGCATTATTTAAGGAAAACAGAAACTGGTGTTGGAAGAACAGTGTGGCCATAACAACAACAACAAAAAAACTTAAAATAAAAGGCATTAATTTAGAGATCAGACAGTAGGCAGCAAGAATATATTTCACAAGTCAAAAGCCTAGAGAGCCTGTAATAATGTGACAAGACAATTGGGAAAACTGAAACCTGTAACAAATGAAAAAGCACACCATGTGCCTACAGCAGCTGTGTAAGTGAATGGGCAGTCATAGTCACAGTGTATATTGGCATTTACTTTCTGCTTTAACAAGGTATTACTTAAAAAGATGAGCATACCCTGGCCAGTTTTGCTCAGTGGTTATAGAATTGGCTCATAGATAGAAGGGTGGAAGTTTCAATTCCCAGTCAAGGGCAAGTACCTTGGTTGCAGGTTCCCCAACCCCAGTAGGGGTGAGTGCAGGAGGCAACCGATCGATGTGTCTCACGGCAATGTTTCTCTCTCTCTCTTTTTCTCCCTCTTCTCCCTCCCTTCCACTCTCTTGAGAAATTAATGGAAAAAAATATCCTTGAGAAAGAATTTTTTTAAAAAAATAGAAAAAAAGATGAGCATAGAAAAGAATTGACTGATCTGCAAAATGAACTTATAGGGAATAGAAGTCCAGAAACTCGGCCTCAGAGGGTTACAAAGCTAAACACATATAGATCCTAAACAGTAAGAGGGAAAAAAAAAAAAAGGTAAGTGTTTGAGGAAGAAAATCCCTAGAAGACTTCTAGTTGAACAAAGTGACTCAATCCTGAGGCAAAGATCAGATTCAGGTATAGTCTCCAACACATATTTCATAGAGCTTCAAAACAAAGCATTAACATAAGAAGGTGACTTGAGGCAAGGGCTATCCTACCCCACCTCCACTACATCACCAAACAAGGGAGAAGAAAAAAAGTTCCTGAAAATTATATTTAGAAATGATGTCCACATAGTACCTGACACTGGGTATGATGTCCACATAGCACCTGTTAGAAGGAAACAGATCAAAGGCCTACTAAGTTTTGAGATAACTAGCGTGTCAAAACCCCAAAAATCTGGACTAAATAAATCTTTGACTGTTCATAGCCTTAAAACAACTTCCAGGCCCCTACACTTGCAGGAGCAGAAAGCAGGCAGAGGAAGGAAGGAAATTAGGGAGGGAAAGAAGGAGAGAAGGAGGAACTAAGTTGTAGATATAAATACAGATGGAGAGAGAGGGGAAAACATCTTCTTCTAAGACAGGTACATTCCCCAGCATGGACTTCAGAAGAGCACATAGGACAAAAAAGAAGACGAAGAAGAGGAAGAAAAGAAAAGAAAAAGCAGTGTGCAGCCAGGAGCCCAGGAGAGCAATGGGCAAGAAGTCAACATCTATGCAAGAAGTTCCCTCACTACCAAGGCGGAATGATTTCCCAATGCTAACCCAAAAGGATTACATTATTTGCTATGAAGCAGGTAATACTGTGTGTCTCCCATTATTCCCTTTTCTACATGGGAGTTTTTGTTGTAGTTATTCTATTTTTGTTTTTTTCTTATAAATTGGGGATGGTAGAGGACGCAGGTCCAGATAATTTGTCCCGGTCACCAACCCTTGAAGAGACATAATATGGATCTCATGGAGAATGTTGAGTATCTCTGGAAGATACTAGACTTTGAGATGGATGCAGTGACTGGGTGGGATATTGGGTTGCCACTCTTAGAAAAATCCCAAGGAAGAGTGAAGAGATATTTGATAACCAGAAGGATAGACTGTGTCAGAGACTAGCAATTATCTACCAAACCTGTGTCCTTCTCCTCTTAGAAACAATCAGATATCCTTTCCCAGCCTCCTTTGCAGGTCAGTATCCTATCTAATAAAAGAGAAACATGGTAATTGGCGTACGACCGCTACCTTTCCCATTGGCTAATCAGGGCAATATGCAAATTAACTGCCAGCCAAGATGGTGGCCGGCAGCCAGGCAGCTTGAAACTAACATGAGGCTTGCTTGCTCCAATGACAGAGGAAACCAACGTTCCCCGCCTGCCTTG
>NW_006299593.1:696654-699451 GCF_000327345.1 Myotis davidii | reverse complement strand
GCATCCAGCGTTCCTGTGGTTCTGGATGATGTCCCTTCCGTCTTTTAGTTTCACTTTTGAAATGGTTGTTCGAGGCGGCAAACTCCGGCGTTAACCTATGCCGCCATCTTGGTTCTCCAAGTGCACAAATTTTTGTGCACCAGGCCTCTAGTAGCCATATAATTAAGTTCAGGCCAATGAAATGTGAGTAGAAGTGATAATGTGCTGCATCCATGCCTAGCCCTTGAATCCCTCCCAAATGTAACACTCCTTGGTCTTTCCCCTTCTGCAGTAATCTTCAAAGTCATATTAAAGATGGCACAGGAGACATAGTGGAAAGAGTACTTAAGTTACCATTGTGAAGAAAACCATCAGAAAAACTATTTGGGGCTTGACATAAAATGATAATTAAACCATTTACTCTACTTTTCCAACTTCCATGAATTCAAACAAAAATTTATTGATCATTATCTACAAAGTACGTGGTAGTTTCTCTCCCACCTACTTTCCTTAGCATTTGAGTATTACAGAAGACTAGAGGTCCTGTGCACAAAATTCATGCAATCAGGGCAGGGGGAGTCCCTCAGCCCAGCCTGTGCCCTCTCGCAGTCCAGGAGCCCTCAGGGGATATCCAACTGCCATCAGTTGGACACCCTTAGCGCTGCCGCGGAGGCGGGAGAGGCTCCCACCACCGCCACTGCGCTTGCCAGCCGTGAGCAGCACTGAGCATCACTCCCACTGTGGGAGTGCACTGACCACCAGAGAGCAGCTCCTGCATTGAGCATCTGCCCCCTGGTGATCAGTGTGCATCACAGCGACCAGTCATTCCGCCATTTGGTTGATTTGCATATTAGCCTTTTATTATATAGGATTTTAAAAGGTGCATGATATCTTTGTGTGTGTGTGTGTGTGTGTAGGAAGAGGCTATGAATGTAAAGTGTCTATGACCCACTAAAGTCATAATGTGGGCCTGTCTTCAATCTTCAAACCCAGCTGTTGAGTCACTTCCTCTAAGAAGTTGTACCCTGAGCACACCCCCAACAGAACTGTCTCTTCTGGGTCCCCACTATCCATTTTGTACCTGGCACAGGGTATTATAACCATTGCTAACCTGTTTTTCCATTCTCAGGCCACGCCCCCCACCCCATCAGCAGGCTGGGGAACCTCAGGCCGTGCCCTCTGACCTGGTGCTTGGCTGGGGGACCTGAGGGTGCACCAGGGGACCTGAGGCTACACCCCTTCCCCCTGCCCAGCAACAGGATGGGGGACCTGACTGCACCCCACCGCCCAACGGGGCTTCACGGGGGACCTGAGGCTGCTCCCCCTGCCCAGCACTGGGCCAGGGGACCTGAGGCTGTGCCACCCACCCGGCAGGCCTTGACGGGGGCGGGGCTGGCCGGGTCTCATGTGATTTTGAGGTGCACATGGGTGGGCGGGGATTTGACTCTGGGTCCCGCGGCATACCCCAGACTCTGACAAGAGGAAGATTTTCATATACATTTTACTAATTTTCTTTCATCTCTGACACTTCTAGCATAGAGAAAGGGCAAATAGCAATATTAAAGTATTTCCTCTAATTCCCTTTTAATGTGTATGAATTTCGTGCACTGGGCCATTAGTATATACTATAACACAGGATAACAATATATGCAAAATAGCTATAGGGTGATGAAATTTTTATTGGAAGAATGAAGGATTATCAGTTAATTAAAAGTCCTGAATTCACAAAACATTTCTTTAGATGACAAAAACATAGCTAACAGTAACCTTTTACATAGATAGAGTGGCACAGTAGACAAATTCACCTCAATCTAACCTGAATTCTACTATAAAATCTGACCTTTACAAGTTGTCTAAACTTGAGCAAGTCACTTCTCTGCCCTGGGCTTTAATTTCTACAGATGAATAAAGGTACCAAGTAATCTCACATTAAATTAAATAATAATCTTCATGGAATCCTCTCTTTTATCAATAAGGAAGTCAAGTTAATTTTTCAAGCAAACTCCAAAGAAAGGAAACATTTAAAAAGGAAGGTTCCACAGTGGCTTTGTACTATACTCTCCTATATTCTGAAAGTTTAGGAAAAATTAGTCAACTACAATAAAGATTTATCTTACAAGATACCTTTATTCCTATACTCAAAACATCAACCCATGCCCTGGCCGGTGTGGCTCAGGTGGTTGGAGCATTCTATTCCTAGTCTGGGCACATACCCAGGTTGCAGGTGCAAAACAGTTAGAGTGAGCACAGGAGGCAATGTTTATCTCTTTTCTCTCTCTCTCTCTCTCTCTCTCTCTCTCTCTCTCTCTCCTTCTCTAAATCAACAGAAACATATCGTTGGATGAGGATTTTTTTTAAAAAAAAAAAAGCCAACCAGCAGTACAAAGGTATATTTTCAATGATTACTTTTGTTTCTTCACCACTAAAAACAGATATGATATCATTATTTCTACCAGGTTTACCATCAATTAGTTTTAAACTTTCCACTCTGTAAAATATAACACTGACAAAATTAAAAAGAAGAAATGGAAATGAATATCTGTATTCCCTTAGGAAAGGGATTCTCAATAGGCAAATCTCCTCTGCAGAATCAAACAGACATCTGAGAGATTAGCATATGACCCAAACATGGCCTAGTCCCTCCTTCCTTACAGAATAGGAACCACAAATGACTTCTTCAAGAACACAGTTGTATGCAGAATAAAAAATTAAAAAAATAAACTTTCCATAAACAAATGAATCCTCTATTTATTGTTGCAGGCTACATCATAAGGTATACTGAGAAATTTCAATAAAATCAATGTGACTTATATTTCAC
>NW_006299593.1:664228-696612 GCF_000327345.1 Myotis davidii | reverse complement strand
CCTGCTCTTTTATTCATAATACAAAAGAAATCCAGATACTTCTTGTGGTGTAGGTGACTTAAAGATGACGAAATTAAAGGAAAAAAATCTAAATATTTCTAATATATTTGTTAATTTATAAGCTGTAAATAAATCCCTTCTATGATCATAATTCACAGCATTTCTCATAGGCCTTTGTCATTGACACCCAATGATACAGAAATAAAAATTAAAGAAATATTCAAATCTATAACATGACAGTTTGCTTACACAGTAAAAATCAACCAAAAATACCCGCAGCACAAATGTGCTCATTAACTAGAAAGAGAACTTTTAAAAATCTTGGGCTTTAAATCATATCCAAAGCCAAAGGTAGTATTTAAAAACAAACAAGCAAACAAACAAAAAAACAAAAACCTCATCAAAGCCCCAATATAAACCATATAGAGTAGACTATAAACACCATGAGATCTGGGACCATACCACATCATATTATATATATAAAGTATATATATATATATATATAATTAATTCCTTTCTCTGTTAAGAAAATATAACACATTTTTTAATTGTGTGTTCCCAGAAAGATGAAGGACTTCCCTAAAATGACAAGAAATAATTAAGACACAAAGCATAAGAATTTAACAAAACACTTGCAAAGTCATTGGCCAACCTGTCATAAACCCAAGACCTACTTGCTTCATGGCAGTCTCTCCAATTTTGTCTGAATGCTTGCGGATACTCTCCAGAAAGTCTTTGAGATCAGACATAGAGACATCCTTAATTTCTTCACGAAGCTTAGGGATATTATCCACCATCACCTTGCAGAATCGATAGTGGCTCACTTGAGGCAGATAGGTATGCTCTAGATGTTCCAGAGTTTTCAGTGCAGGGTAATGCCTATAAGAGGAATTATATCACCTTTAGCTCAACTCAGTCTGTTTTAGGGTCACAGATATATTCCTCAGGCAAAATTTCTAGCCTGAATTAGTTTTCACTGTACATTAAGACAAATACAGTATTAACTTTTTTAATAAAAACATCCATGGAAAATCTCAAATTATTAACAATTAATAAATATATGCATTAAAAGACAAGTAAATTATAATAAAAAAATATTCTTCTCTTTTCTTTCAATTTTATGAAAAGATTTTTAAAGCAATGATTATAACACTGCATTGTAGATTCTATAAAATATATAGATATAATATATATGGCAAAATAGTACAAAAGAGGAAGGAAGAAATGGAGCTAAGTTGAAGCAAAGTCACTACATTATACCAAAATCGTACCACCAACGACCTAAAGTAGACTGTAATAAATTAAGATACAGATTATAATCCATAGAGCAGCCTCTAAAAAAATAACTCAAAAATAATCATTAAAAAATTAACAGGTGTATTTTTAAATATCACACTAAAAATTATTTAACACCAAAAAAGGGAGAAAGCAGAAGAACAAAAAAGACATGAAAAACACAGAAAACAAAAGAGCAAAATCCAACCATATCAACAATTACATACACTCCAACTAAAAGGCAGACATTGTCAGAAAGGATTTAAAAAGCATGATATGATTATATGTTGTCTATAAGAAACATACTTTAAATTCTAAGAAACAAATAAGTTACAAAGCAGAAAAAGTAAGATATACCATGCAAAAAGTCATCATAAAAACGCTTAAATAGCTATGTTAGAATAAGAGAAAATAGTTTAAGACAATAAATATTGCTGTAATACAGAGAAATATTGCATAACGATAAAGGGACAATATTTATCTAACAGGAAGAAAAGCTTCTATAAGCATAAGAAAATAATAAAGGTGACAAGGTAAAAACAAAATAAGCTATGCATTAAAAGAATAAAGAGAAAACAACAACCTGGTAAAGATTATTTGCAACATATACACTTAAGCTTTTTTAAAAGCAGTGAACAAGAAAAGTCTTAAAAGAATTTTTTAGAAGGCCCATATCTGAAAAAAGAAGTTGAACTGATATGTTAATAAATCCAAACCAAAAACATAATTTGTCTCTCAAACTGATAAATATTTTTTAAAAGATCATGGGTAACATTTTCAGGACTTCAATAAATGATAATTCACAGCCTGCTGGTAAACAAATTTGTACTAATGATACAAGTTTTCAATGAAGAATTTTACCAACACAAGTACTCTAAACAGCTACATTTCAAAAATAAACAAACACAAATTAGATGCATAATTTTCTTGAATTAGTTATATTAACAAATAAAAATACTAATCTAGATGTCAAATAACAAGGAATTAGACACATTACTATAGATCTATATAGTAAAAGACTAATAAAATAGCAAAATTTTTATAATGCTTTTGTATGAAAATTATTTCAAAAACAGAACTTACAGCTCTGGACAGTACTGCTAAGTGGTTAGAGTATCAGCCCACACACCAAAGGGTCTCGGGTTCGATTCCCAGTCAAGGGCACCTGGGTTGCAGGTTCTATCCCTGGCCCTGGTCATGGTGCAGGCGAGAGGCAATCAATTAACGTGTCTCTCTCACATTGATGTTTCTCTCTCTCTCTTTCCCTTCTTCTTTCCCTCCCCCTTCCCTTCCACTCTCTCTCTAAAAATCAATGAAAAAAAAATATCCTCAGCTGAGAATTTTTTTTAAAAATCCAAACTTACAAGTATAATCATAACATTTTTCAACATTATAAATATGTATACATGTATAGATTATGAATATATATGCATGTATAAACTATATAATCACTAAATATACCCAAACATAAGGAAATAGAAAAATGACTAGAAAAATATATACAAAAATGTTAACCATAATTTTTTTCCTTTGGATAGCAACATTATGGTTAATAATTTTCTTCATGTTTTTAATTTCCTAATTTCCAACGATATATTTATATAGGAAAAATTCAATTCCAAATCTATAAATAAAGTACTTACAGCCCTATTTTAGATTTTAAGAATGAATTTCACAGTAGTGAAATTCTCTTCTTGCCCAAATGCACTTAATACCACAAACTAAAGATTCGAGATTGGTTTTATTTTAATTTTTTGTTGTTGTTTTTCCTTTGTGTGTTCCAAAAATAAAAAAGTTAGTCCAGCCCGGCCAAATATATAGAGGGAAGAAAGGTTTATTTCTTCTAAATTTAGAAATATAATTATAGTTTAATCTGAAATGGTTGGTTTTATTAAATTTTTACAGACTCAAAAACAGTGCAATTCACATGGTTTGTGTAAACAGAATGGTGTTTATAGTACAATTAGGTATAAAAAGCTATGTGGAATAAAATGCAATTTCTCTAGAGAGAAACTTTAGAATGGACAGAAAGCCAGAAATTAAGCCAAAAAGATAAACACACTTTGGGGTTTAGTTATATTTTGGAACATTGTTTATAGAATGAGAAAAATCTAACAATGTTGCCTGCAAGACACATTCACTGATGAGACACATGGCTCCATGCCGAAAACATCTGGTCAACTCCACCAAAGCTAATTAGTATAAAACCCAGTGATTCCCGGCAACAAAGAATGTTACCTTATTTCCCCATTGTCTTTTCTCTATCATATTCATGTTCCCACTATAACAGATCAAAAAGATTATTCAAATTTCTGGTGTATTTCAAATATCAGTGACAGGTTAAAGAATGATAGCCAATTAAACACCTGTATAGCAGACACCAAAAGAAAAAAATTCTATTTCCAACAGCCATGGAAATCTAAAACAAGATTTAGACATTACTTTGACAACCTCTAAACATTATTAACCCCTTCCCCAACAATTTTTTTGTTAAAAACATTTCTTTTTCAGACTAATTTTTTTATTTTGGTTCTATATAGTATTTTTGATGGTTAAAACTGAATCAAAAACAAATTCTAAGCTTTATTTGCATGTGCGCTAGCTATCCGCCTCTCCCCCTCATGCAGGCTACCTTATAGTAATGTGAGCAAAAAGAAAATAAATAAAATTAAAAAAGGGAATAAAAAGAAAGGTAACAGGAAAAGAGGTCTAAAAAAATTCTATAAACTGAATAACTAAAGTCAGAATAATTTAGGCATGGTCAAATGCTATCATGAGAAGAGAAATGTTGATTTTAGGCTAATTAAATGTTGGTACTTTCTTGCCATGGTGCAGAACTGTTTCACAAAAATGGTTTTTAAAATTCTAATGTGATCTTTTTTTAAAATATATTTTATTGATTTCAGAGAGGAAGGAAGAGGGAGAGAAAGATAGAAGCATCAATGATGAGAGAGAATCATTGATCAGCTCTGCCTCCTGGGAACCTAGCCTGCAACCCCAACTTAGGTATGTGCCGTGACCAGGAACCAAACCACGATCATTGGTCCATAGGGTGAAGCTCCACCCCTGAGTCATACCGGCCAGGCTAATAGTGATTTTTTAAAGCAGATCACAATTTTTTAAAACTCATAGTATGATAAGAATATGAAATAAAAACTTTCACCACAGAAAATTAGTGCCTTTCCTAATCAAAGAGCATCATTAACAACTATTTAATCCCTTCTATGAGCTAAAGATAGAAAGATGGTCGGATATGTTTCCTTAGGGAACATAAAACCTAGTAGTATAATCAGTAATTATAGCTTTAAAAAAAATAAACTATGCTTCCAGCTATGAAGGACTAATAAGAAACAGACATGAACTTCCACTTTTAAAAAGTAGAATACTGGCTAAAATATATAAAACAATTGTTTTCAGATAGTAGGCTTCAGGTAACACAGAACTATACAATCTCTGAAAAAGGGAAACTAATAAGGTGAGCTTAATAATCATCTGAGTTATGTATCAGAAGGTGATTTCTAGATCATGGACAAAGTCAGAGAAAACCCAAACAGAACCCAGCAGCTTAGCAGCATTGGAGTCAGACAGAAGAGTTCAGGAAAGCTGATGCACCTTGAGGTTGTGCAGCAGAATTCAAAAAGAAAAAAGGAGGAATGCAGAAAAGAAATGCAGAAATCTACAGAGCGGTACCCTTGAGTCTTTGCTAAGTATTAGGCCAGGCATAGGAAAAATGAAATTCCATCTGGACAGGCAAAACGAAGGAAGAAAAAGTGGGGAAGGGAGGGAAGATGGGAGAAGAGAGAGACAGAGACAGATACCATGGAGATGTAAGGTAAACACTTCCAGGAGCTCAGACAGGGTCGAGAAATATTCAAACAGCCAAGCTGAAGACTCCTTGAGGATTCCTGAGTCATTCAGTGAAGATGAATACTACTCTGAAACATCCCTGAATGAAGGTAAGCCTAGTAAAGCTTAAAAATGGAGTTTTAACAAACCTGCAAACAACTAAAGTATTTGCTGAAACAAAGACCAACACTCTCTAAGAAAAAAAACACCCCCCAAATCCAGACACATCAAGATAATATAATGTCCATTATTCAATCAAAAATTATTAGACACGATAAGAACAACAACAAAAAAAGACCTATAACTAGGAAAAACAAAAGCAGTCTACAGAAAGAGATCCAAAATGCCAAGTGACAGAACTAGCAAAGAAGTACGTGAAAACAGAGAGTAGAGCTATATACTTGTATTTTAAAATACAAACATAAGAGAAATTAAACATTTTAAAAAATGGAACTCCTAAATGTAAGGAATTTATTTTCTGAAATGAAAATTGCACTGGATGGGAATTTTTACACAATGCAAAAAAGAGAAATCAGTGTACTTGAAAACAGCAATAAAACTATACCATGTTGCCCTAACTGGTTTGGCTCAGTGTATAGAGCCTCGGCCTGCGGACTCAAGGGTCCCGGGTTCGATTCCGGTCAAGGGCATGTACCTTGGTTGCGGGCACATCCCCAGTGGGGAGTGTGCAGGAGGCAGCTGATCGATGTTTCTCTCTCATTAATGTTTCTAACTCTCTATCCCTCTCCCTTCCTTCCTCTCTGTAAAATATCAATAAAATATATTATATAAAAAAAAACTATACCATGTAAAACACAGAGAGAAAAAAGATGAGGGGTAAAAAACAGAATAGATCCTCTGTCCCAACATAGATGTAATTTAAATCCCAGGATAAGGATGAAAAAAGGAGAGAAAAAAATGTTTGAAAAAAATAGTATCTGAACCTTTTCCAGATTTTCTGGAAATTAAACCCACAAATCCAAGAAGCTAAACAAAACACAAGTAGGATAAATACACACATGCATCAAAATCAAATTGCTGAAAACAAATGATAAAGACAAAAGTGGGGAAAATTATATTTTATTAATTTTTTACAGAGAGGAAGGGAAAGGGAAAGGGATAGAGAGTTAGAAACATCGATGAGTGAGAAACATCGATTCAGTTGCCTCCTGCACACTCCCTACTGGGGATGTGCCCGCAACCAAGGTACATGGCCTTGACCAGAATCGAACCCGGGACTCTACAGTCCGCAGACTGACGCTCTATCCACTGAGCCAACCCAGTCAGGGCAAGACAAAAGTTTTACAAAAGATGGAGAAATGGCACATTAAGTATAGACAGACAAATGTAAGACTGATTACATACCTCTCCTTAGAAAACTACATAAGCCAAAAGACAAAGAAATGACATTTTAAGAACTAATTAATCTACAAACTTAGACTTCTATGCCCATCAAAAATAGTTTTCAAAAGTAAAGATGAACAATAAGATACTATTTCACACCCACCAAGATGGCCATAATCAAAAGACAAACAATAATAAGTACTGACTGGGATGTGCAGAAACAGAAATCTTCACATGCTGCTGGTATATGGGGGGAAGGTAAAAGCACAGCTGCTTTGGAAAATAATCTGGCACTTCCTGAAATTGTTAAACACAGAGTTAAAACATGATCTAGCAATTCTATTCCTACGTATGTAACCAAGAGAAATGAAAGCATATCTCCACACACACACAAAACTTAGCAGCATTACTCAGAAAAGCCAAAAAGTGAAAATAACACAAATGTTCATCAACTGATAACTAAATAAAATGTGATATCCTATATAATAAAAGGGAAATATGCAAATAGACCAAACGACAGAACAGAAAAACCAATCAAAGCGTAATATGCTAATGATAGGCTAAGGCTGCTCAACAGCTCGCTATGACGTGCACTGACCACCAAGGAGCAGATGCTCTGACCGGTGGTTTAACTTGCTGCTGGGGTCCGGCCAATCGGGACTGAGTGAGATGGGCCGGACATGCCCTGGAGCCCTCCCACAGTCCCTCCCTGGCCTGATCATGCACCGGTGGGGTCCCTCAGCCTGGCCTGTGCCCTCTCACAATCCGGGACCCCTTGGGGAATGTTGGACAGCTGGTTTAGCCCGATCCCACAGGTCACTCCCCTTGGGAGGGTGCCAGACTCAGGGCTCATGGCTGGAGAGCACTGCTGTGGCAGCGTGAGCCTCTCCTGACCAGGGCTGATTGGGCACAAGCCTGCGGCAGGCACAGTGGGGCCGAGATGAGCCGGAGCAGCAGGTAGGAGCTGCAGGCAGCATTGGACTGCGGGTTTCGGCTCAATCCCTGCAGGCCACCCAGAGGGACCCCACCTGTGCACAAATTCATATCCCTATAATAAAATATTATTCAGCAATATAAAGAAATGAAGAACTGGTATACAGTACAACATGAATGAAGCTTGAAAACACGTTAAATGAAAGAAGCCAATCACAAAGAACCACTTATTGTATTATTCCATTTATATGAAATTCCAGAATAGGCAAATCTATAGAGAAAGAAAGTAAATTAGTGGTTCCCCATAGCTGGCAAGGAAAGACAGGGACCAGAAGAGGATTGGGTAGTGACGTCTAAGAAACTCAAAGTTTCTTTTGGAAAGAATAAGAACATTCTAAAATTGACAGTGGTGATGGTTGCACAACTCTGTGAATACACTAAAAACCACTGAATTGTACATTTTAAATGAATGAATTAAATAGTATGTGAATATATCTCAAAAAACCTGATAAAATATTTTAGATAAAAAACTTTAAAGACACAATATAAAAATTAAACAAAAAGAAAGCAGCAATGATTACATTAATACCAAACAACATATATTTCAGAAAAAGAAATATTACCCAGTATACAGAGGAACCCTCCATAATAATAAATGGGTTAGTTCATCAGGAAGATGTAACAAATGCTAAATGTGTATGCACCCAATAAGAAAAAGTCAAAGCACACATAGAACAGAAAAGAAAGCTTATGCAAATCCGCAATCATAACAGGCAATTTCAATACTCCTCTGTCAACAATTAACAAATACAAAATTATTAGGATATAGAAAATCTGAACAACACTATCAACCAAGTGTATCAAAATTACAGTTAAAAAATGCTCCACTTGCCTTAACCAGTTTGGCTCAGTGGATAGAGCGACAGCCTGCGGACTGAAAGGTCCTAGGTTCGATTCCAGTCAAGGGCATGTACCTCAGTTGCAGGTGCATCCCCAGTGGGGGTTGTGCAGGAGGCAGCTGATTGATGTTTCTCTCCCATCGATGTTTCTACTTCTCCATCCCTCTCCCTTCCTCACTGTTAAAAAATCAATAAAATATATATTTTTTAAAATGCACCACTCACCCTAGCCGGTTTGGCTCAGTGGATAGAGCATCAGACTGCGGACTGAAGGGTCCCAGGTTCGATTCTAGTCAAGGGCACATGCCTGGGGTTGTGGGCTCGATCCCCAGTAGGGCATATGCAGGAGGCAGCCAATCAATAATTCTCTCTCATCACTGATGTTTCTATCTCTCTCCCTCTCCCTTCCTCTCTGAAATCAATAAAAATCTATTTTTTAAAAAAATGCTCTGCTCAATAACAGATATACATTATTTTGAAGTGTACATGGAATTTTCACCAAAATAGACCATATGATAGGTGTAAAACAAGTCTCAGCAAACATAAAAGGTTGAAACCATATTTTTTTATATTTGTGAACACAATGAACTGAAATTACAAATAAATTTTAAAATTTTTGAAAAACTCCCCCAATATTTGGAACTTCTAAATAGTTAGCAAATTTAATTTTTAAAATCACAAGAGAAATTAGGAAATATTTAAGAAAAGAATCATAAAACATGAAAGCTTCAGTTAAAGCATGACTTAGAGAAAAATGTACAGTTTTAAATGGCAACATTAGAAGACAAAGAACCAAAATCAATGCGCTAGGCTTCCACTTTATAAAGCTAGAAAAAAAGCAAATTAAACCCCAAGTAGGCAGGAGAAAAGAAATGCTAAAGTTAATAGCAGAGATCAATAGAATAGACAATGGGGGGGTGGGGGTCAATAAAACCTAAAGGTGCTCTTTGAAAAAAATTAATAAAAGTGATAAACCTCTAGCTAGAATAATCAGAGAGACAGAAACAAAGAGGCAAAAATGGATAGGTCCTAGACTTATCAGGGTGATCAATTCATGAGGTATATGTCTAATCACTTTATTAGACACCTGAAATTAATACTGCATATCAACTAAAATTGAAAAATAAATTTTAAAAAAGAGAGACAGAAGATATAAGTTGTCAATATAAAACATAAGCAATGAAAGAGAAAGTATCACTATAGAGAGCATATACATGTTGAAATAAGGGAATATTATGAACAATTTTTACTAATGAATTAAACAGCTTAGGTGACATGGACAAACTATTAAATGAAACAAATAAGCATAATTTACTGGAAAAAAAACAAAAATGCAAACAACTCAGTACTGATTTTTTTATTATTAAATTTGTAGTTGAAAACCTTCTCACCAAAAACAAACAAATCTCCCTGTCCACGTGCCTTCACTGGTGGACTCAACCAAATATTTAAGGAACGCAATGCCAACACTATACAAATTCTTCCAGAAAAATCAAAGATGGAATACTTCCCAACTCATTCTATAAAGCCAGCATTAATGTGATACGAAAATCAGACAAAGATGTTACAAAAAAAGAAAAATATAGATAAATATTCCTTATGAACATAGATGCAAAAATCCTTAACAAAATTTTAGCAGATCATATACCATTTCCAAATGGAAATTATTCCACAAATGCCAAGCTTGGTTTAATATTCAATAATTAATCAATGTAATTCATCAAATACATAAAAAATATATATATAGATATAGATAGATATATCCATCTCAATTGACATAGAAAAAGCAAATTTTTCTATGAAAGTTTTCATAGAAAAATTTTTTTTATTCCTAATAGAAACTTTCAACAACCAAAAATAGAAGGGAACTGTCTCAATCATATGAATGGCATGTACCAAAAAAACTATAACATGTTAGTTAATGGTGAAATGCTTTCCCCCCTAAGATCAGGACAAAAATATCTTCTATTCAACACTGCACTACAGGTGCTAGCCAGCTCAATAAGACAAGAAAAATAAACATAAGTACAAAGACCTCCCCCCAAAATTTTCATTACAAAGGGGAAAAAGTGTAACTTTACAATGGAAAAGTCTGCCAGGCACCATCTAAATAAAGTAATCAAAGTGAATATAATCATTGATAGGACAAATCAAATTTTCTGCCACCTGATAGAATGCAATGAGATCACAGTACCACTTTTATGATATTATAGTCAACGACACACAACATGAATCAAATCATTAGGAATAACCAGACAAACCCAAATTGAGAGGCATTCTATATAATAAATGGTCTGTAATCTTCAAAAGTGACAAGGTCATGAAAATCAAGGAAAGACTAAGGATAGTTCCAGATTGAAGGAAATTTAAGAGACATGAGCACTAGATATAGTTCATGATTTAAACTAGATTCTTTTGCTATAAAGAACATGATTAAATTTATATCAAGTATGAGGATTAGATGCTACAAATCTATCAATGTTTATTTCTATTCTCTGTTGCACTGTGGCTGCAATCCCAGACCCACTCAATCAAAGTCTACATTTAACAAACCCCCAGGTGATTTGTAAACATAGCGATATTTGAAGAGCACTGTTCTCAGAAAACCTTGAATGTAAGCCCAAAGAGACATGAACACGGATATTTACTGCACCATTGTCTGCATAGCAAACAGCTGGAAACATAACAAATGACCCTCATAGCATCAGTCAGGTCAGTTATCCTATAGTAACAACAATCTGAAAAATCTCAGTCGCTTAAAACAAAGATTTATAACTTACTCATGTTATACACCCATAACAGGTTGGCAGGGAAGCTCTGTTCATTACAAATATGAACTCAACACCATCTTTTAAAACTACCATTTGTCATGATCAGGGGAAAATAAAACTCTGGAGGCTAGAAATTAATTGCTAGACCCAAAAGTAACACTCATCACTTCTGCTCACATCTTATTAGCCAAAAAGTTACACAGCCCAAGCGAGCTCAAGAAAATATAATCCTATGTGCCAAGAGAAGGATCAGCTAGAGATGCTGGTGAACAGCACTTTCTAACAGCCACTAGAACTGTAAGAGGAGATGTGAATTATTCATACAGTAGACTACTACAGAGCATTTGGACCTGGAGAGTATTATGCTAAGTGAAATAAGCCAGTCAGAAAAAGATAGTATCACATGATCTCACTCATATGTAGAATCTAATGAACAAAATAGACCCAGAGACATAGAAGCATGGAACAGACTGACAAATTTCAGAGGGAAGGTGGGGGAGGGAGGGGGGGAGGGTAAGAGTGGGGAACAGGTGGGAGTGATTAACCTGGGAACTTATATGCATGTGGACACAAAGGAACTTATATGCAGGACAGGACACAAACAATAGAGTGGTGAAGGCCTGGGAGGGACAGTGCGGGGTAAAGGGGGTAAATGGGGGGGAAAGGAGGAGCATCCGTAATACTTTCAACAATAAAAAAAAAAAAAAAGTGAAATCCACCTATATAAATAAAGAAAATCAGTCCTCTATTATATATAAGCCCATTAGAGCAGATATTTTTGTTTGTTTTGGTCAGAGCTGTATTGCTAGCATCAAGAGCAATGCTTACTTTAGGTACTCAATTCATTTTTGTTGAATGAATGAATAAGTGAATCTCAAAAAAGTGAGAATTGAGACCCATTCATGCAAATATTTTTTAAAATATAAAATAATACAATGATTTATAGATATTAAAAACATGGACCAAAAAGACACTCATCAAATTTATGATATTTATGATACTGGTTTCCTCAGGGGAGTAGAGAAAGGAATAGGACAAAGGAAGGGGTCATTATCAAAACAGGAAAACTATTAATATTTGTTCATTCAGAGAAAAAACAAGGTTTTTTTACTTTGTAATTTTAAAAATCTATAAAAAGATTGTCAGGAAAATCATACTACTTTCGTAACTCATATTGTTCTACCTATGTTCATTTATATGAACATGTCTCCTGGAGAAAAGAATAGAGTTTGGGAAACAATCCTAAGAAATTAAAAAAATTTTGATGCCTCATGCTTTAAAATTCTCGAGAATGTAGAATCTTTATTCACAATATTTCTATTCTTATCTCAATATTAAATACATTTTAATTTCATACCTTTTCCCTCAAAACCTGGGTAAAATTAACATTCCAAGAAGATGTGTCCTATATATCCTGCAGTTTCACATACCCCCATGATACTGCATGGTACCCCAAGGCAGAGAGAGTGGGATGCTTACTCTAGTTTGGAAAGGAGAGCCAAAAAGTCACAATAGAATATCCTCTGGAATAAACAGAACAACACACAGGAGAGAAATCCTCTGAACTTAACCTTGACCTTGCCCCATGTGACGATTAATTTTATGTGTCAAGTTGAACAGACCACAGTATTCAGATATTTGGTCAAATATTATTCCAGATATATCTGTGAAGGTTATGTTGTAGATGAGATTATTAACATTTAAATCAATAGACTTCGAATAAAGAAAATTACTCTCAATAATGTAGGTGGGCTTCATTCAGTTGAAGGCTTTAATATAAAAGAGACTGTCCTCCCCTGAGGAAGAGGGAATTCTGCCAGCATACTTACTGCCTTCAGACTCAGGCTACAACCAATACTTACACTTCCCTGATACTCTAGCCCAATGGTTCCCAACATGGGGCACACGCCCCATAGGAGGGCAATTCAACTTTTAAGGGGGGCCAATTCGAGAATGAGTTATTAACAGTGAATTTTTTGCATTTCTTATGCTTCTAGGGGCCTCATATACAGTATATAAGTATATATTGTGACATATTTATGCATTTCAGTTCTCTTATATTATGAAACTTTACTTGCTATATTTTCATATTACTTCATTTTTTTTAACAATTTCTTAATGATTTTCTTCCTCAGTACTTCAACTTTCCTTTTGTCCTTTTATTTTTCTCTTTCATGGATGCCATGATATTTGGAAGCTTGTTTAGACCAAGTTAATGGCCTTTTACCTTCACGTGAATAGGAGTTCACTTTTTGAATAATAAAAATTGTATGTCACAGGGGTGGGAATCAGGATTTTAGAGATTCTTAGGTGGGGCATGGCCAAAAAAAAGGTTGGGAACCATTGCTCTAGCCTATCAGCCTACTCCACAGATTTTAGACTTTCCAACCTCCATAGTCATGTGAACCAATTCCTTAAAATGGCCTCTCACTCTCTCCCTCTATTTACACACACACACACACACACACACACACACTCTATTGGTTCTGTTACAATGGAGAACACCTGCACCAGAACCAGTAACTATTTATTCTACTACAATACTAAATCAAAGCATGTTTCTCAAACCATCACTAACACAGTTATAGGTTTTTCCCCTGGAAGACTGGGTCTTCTAAACTCAAACTGAGTAGTGTTTCTTATTAAACATAATACATAACAAAATAAATCAGCATAACACTAGTATATGTAAATAAATCTTAGGATAAATCAATAGCTATACAAAAGTCTAGAGAAGATGTTATATGAACTTTATTTTTAAAGGTTACGCGAAATATATACTTTGAAAGTATTCTAAATAATAGAAATTTTAGATAGCAAAAGATATTCAATATAAAAAAATCTTACCTTTTAGTTTTCATCTGGTCCCTCAGTTTGCTATACATCTCCAGAACTTGAAAGAGAAGGGGGAAAAGCATACAATCATTATTTAGAGAAAGTGAAACACTAATTAAAGCTAAAGGAATTGCATCAAGAATCCTACTCCATTTCTAGTTCCTCACCTGGAAGACACAGCATTAATTTATCAACAGTGGCAGAAATATTTCTCTGTTGTAGTCGACACTGCTTCAGCTCTTCCATTGCTATTACCAGCTTGGCAAGAGGGGAAAAAACTGAATTATGCCAATAGCTGTAAATAAAAAGCTTTCAGTCACATTTTTCCACCCTGTGTTCAATTCATCAGAAAATCCCAGGCAGTTTCATAGTAAGACCTGCCAAGTAACTAAGGAACCACCTTTCTCAACCAGTAAAACATTCCTATGTGGTTTCCTACTTTCTCCTCAAGATACAAGGAAAGATACTAGGTAAAATGAAATCCTAAATTCAGAGGCTATCCAGGGAGAAACAAGAAAATATTCAGATTTTCTCAAACCCTATTCAGATTCTTCATGGTTTATGGTTTCATCTTCTGAAAAAATCCTATATTTCTTCCATCCTTGCTAGAGTACTAGAGAAAAGTAACCCTTCCTATACAACTTCAAATAAGTCTTTAAAATAATCTCAACTAATACTCTATTTCAATAAATAAACCACACACTTAGAAGTTGTGCTTTTCCAAAAATTCCAGTTTAGTGAAGAGTAACTCAGTTTTTTACCCAAGGCTGTTTTAAAGGCTTTGGTCTAATGTCAGACCACAATAAAGCTAGAAGAATTTACTCTCTGCAAAATTTAAAATATGTGCCAACTTTCAAAAAGTACTAATCTATCTACATAGCCTCTTGTAATATTCCCATAGTCATAACTTAAAATGTTTAGATACCATGCAAAAAAGAACAAAAGAACAATGAGTAAGTTATGATCAAGAGCGAATCTTCAACATTATTGAGAGTAAACAATAAATATTAGGCAATAAGTAAGGTACATAATACAAAGAACTAAAATGGACTACATGCAAATCAGACAGTTTTAGTCCCAGTCTTCCCATTTACTATATAAACTTTAGCAAATCATGTTTTGACTTCCTCATCAATAACATAGTGATAACAACTGTCCTGACTTTGTCATTAAGTCTGTCATGAAGATCAAGTGAGAAAATGGATATAAAATGATGTTGTAAACTGTAATGATTTAATTGATGAGTATATTAATTAAATCTTTTTAATAAGTGTTTATGGAGCATCCACTTAGTTCCAGTCACTATTTAGACAGGTAGAGGGGATATAGCAATACATAAAACAAACAAAAATTCCTGACCTCACGGAGTTTAATTTCTAATGAAAGAAGATAGGCCAAAAGAAAAGAAAACACAAATATATAAATAAAAATATGTAACATCAGAGCATGATAGTTGTAATGGAGAAAAATAAAGCAAGAAAGTTAAAAAGAATACTGGGGTTGAGAGTGAAACTGCAATTTCAAATAAGGTAGCTAGAAAATGCCTCATTACAAAACAGAAAGGTGTGAAGTGAATAAATATTGGGAAAAGAGCATTCCAGCCAGAGGGAATAGCACTGTTCTTATGATGACTACCCAAGTGATTTAAAAACACAACTAAGAAAAGCTACATCCTCTCTCATTAAGCTTTCTAGTGGCTGCATTCATTTAATTCAGATAAACATTAGGAGCAGCAACAATAGTATCCAAATGCCTCCAATATACTGCTTATGGTCTTACAAGCCACTAAGTCAAGAACATAATTATTAAAAGAGAATGACAGAAAACAGAAAAGGTTTTTTTCAAAAGGTAAACTGGCCTTACTTCCTTTCCCTCATGTTGTAGTTTTCTATTAGTGTCCGTCACTTGATTCTGTGGAGAGAAGACAATTTAAACTCATAAAAACAAACATTTAGGCAAAACATTGTAGATCAAAATTTACAATGAAAAGACAGAATAAATATTCAGGTAGCTTCGGTATTCCACCACATTTGGGCTTACTGGCATCCTCTTGGTTGAAATTATATCAACTTTTCTACTAAATGTTGCATGGCCTCTTCAACAATGAAAAGAAAAATTAAAAACAAAGAAAAGAAAAATTTACTAAGAGGTATGTTCCATTTTGAATATTCCAAACAATACTGTAAGAACTAAAAATCGTACTTAAATTTTGAAAAGAAAAGAAAAAGGAAGTAGAAAAAATAACCCACACAAAATCTTACCATCTCCACTTTGTGCAAAATGAACTAATTTTATCATAGATATTCCTCACTTCACTAATGTGTTTCTGGAAGTTAAATTGAACTTTTTAACTCAGGCCAAATTTAACCTATTTATTATCCTAACTTTAAAAAATACTTTAATTTAATTTTTTTTGTATCATTAATTGTTGATAGCCCATAATGCTTCCATATTCCCATTTTTCTAAATTAATCTCTCCATCAGCTAGTCAAACCTATGTGAACAAGCCTTAAAATTATCTAGAGTTCATAATTTAAAGGAATTGGAACCACTTTGGGGAATATCTACTTTTGAAGACTCAAGTGATATGAAAATATATAAATACATAGAATAGTAATTTCCTCACCATCTCAGACATTATCAAAACATGAGCAATATTAACTTCTAAAGCTTTCTTTGACAAAGGCTTTTTACCCATCTACCAGTAACTGCCACTACTTATACTTTTAAGGCATTCCCTTAACCCAGCATTTTCTATTATGTTCCTTAGAAACACCAAGAAATTATTTGCACACAGAGGTGCACACATGCACAAAGACACATACATACACAAACACACATACATACACAATATGTATGGGAAATACCACTGAACAGATGAGTTTACTGAGGATTTCTTGAAGCCTTTAATTTAGTACATGCACTGTGAATGCCCAAGAAGGGGATATCATACAGAGTCTTCTCCAAAGTTATTTAGCATAACATCCTTTTATTGAGGATCATATCAAGAAACTAGTTTTTCAGTAACGGACTTTTGAAAACATTGCCCTAAACTATACCTGGACTATCATTTTCAGAGCAGATTATAATATGTACCCCCTTTCAAAGACAAAATGAACTCTGACCTCCTCCAGAAGGTCCTTATAAAGTATAAAACAGAAGCAAGAAATCCTCAAATTCCCTCTTGATTATTTATTTAATAGCACCACATGAGAAACACTTTATTGGCCTGTGAGTTCAACATGAATTAAGAATGTGATTTTGGGGGGGGCGGGGGGAGAAGGGGTAAGAGATCAGCCAAAGGACTTGTATGCATGCATGTAAGCATAACCCATGGACACAGACAGGTCGGGGGTGAGGGCATGTGCTAGCAGGTGGGAATGGCCAGGGAGAGGTCAATGGGGGGAAAAGGAGACATACGTAATACTTTAAACAAAAAAAATTTAAATTTTAAAAAAGAGAGAGTGGGATATAGCCATCCAAATGCTCTAAGACTACATTAATAAACATGTTGTCTAAAACAGGGGTCAGCAAATTGTTCTTCTAAAGGGGCAGGTAGATAGTCTCTGTTGCAATAACTCTGCTCTGCCACTGTATCAAGAATGCAGCCAAAAACATAACTGAATGGGCATTGCTATATTCCAATAACTTTAATTACAAAAATAGGAGGCAGGCTGGATTTGGCCTGCAATAAATGAGACGGTAAGTCTTTAAAATCACACTATGAGAATTACATTCAGATGCCATGTTTTAGACGAGATCTGGCGCGTTCAGGGTGGTATGGCCGTAGACCAGATGCCATGTTTTAGGAAAGTCATTGGCAAACTGAAGCATGATTAGCCGTGATAATGTTTGAAGAGGGAGTCAAAGCTACCCACATGAAAAATAGAAAGAGGAATTTTTAGCTGAAATGTTACCAGTGCCCAGGATTCTTTCATTCTCCCAGGATAGAAATGAAAGATCACCAGAGACCAGGGCCTAGTGCATTGGCCAGAATCAAACCCAGGTATCCTACATGAAAGAGGAGATTTTTACCATTTAACGAACCTGGATTCTTGGAAACTCCCAACACAGAAATCTAGAGAGTTCACCACATACGTAGGGCTCATTATATATAGCTCAAGCACCCAGGGAAGCAACATTTAAAGGGAGAAAGAGAAATGTTGCTCCCTAAACAAAAGCCAGAGAACAGTTTTAAAGAAGTGGAGACAGGAAAGATGATGTGTAAGTATGACATCTAAGTAGGTAAGGGCGGGGACTCTTTGGCACTTTCGCAGTAGCATGTCTCATTAGCATGTTAAATCCCCACCCAGGGGGGTGTGTTTTTACTATTATAATGAGTGTAAGGTCTCGCAATTGATCATTCAGGGGCTTAACTGCATTAGGGTCAAGAAAATCTCTGCTGGAGAAAGCAATACCTGGCACTAATTAGGTACAGAGTTTGGGGGGCAACTGATTGAAATTCCAAACTTTTCTAGGAGAGACTTAGCCTGTCTCACAAAGAGGGGGAAATATTCTCTTGGAGACACTATATGCTAAATCTGGGCACTATACACTATACTCCATACCTGGACAGCAACTGTCCTTCAACCATCTCAAGACCCATCAGAAAAAAGGTGTTAGCCTAAAAATAGTGCTTAGTACTCAAACCAATAAATGGATGTTACTAGAAAATAGGATAAATATTAACTCAGTGCAAGAAAAAGCTTTCAAGCAATGTATAAAAATGGGGTAAGATGCCCTGAATGGCAGTGTTATCCCTTTAGAGCAGGTATTCTAGAATAATTTGATTATTTTTTACCCTAAACTGGACATCTCATAAAATTCAGCCTTCCATAAATATTACTAAACAGTATCATTGACTCTGCTACAAAACCTTGTTTACCATATAAAGACAATATTTCTGGTTTTTTTCCTTAAACTCATTACAAGAAATACATTTTATACTGCAGCCCAGTACACAAGTATAGAGAATACACACACACATACACACACACATACACACACACACACACACAACTGAAGCAAAATTTTCAAGAAGCTTTGTTTACCTTTACTGCATGTAATACACTTTATTTTCTAATCTAGTCTAGCCTATTTCATATCAATTCTTGTTAAGAGCCCTGACTGGTTTGGCTCAGTGGATAGAACGTCGGCCTGTGGACTCAAGGGTCCCAGGTTCAATTCCGGTCAAGGGCATGTACCTTGGTTGCGGGCATATCCCCAGCAGGAGGTGTGCAGGAGGCAGCTGATCGATGTTTCTCTCTCATCGATGTTTCTAAGTCTCTATCCCTCTCCCTTCCTCTATGTAAAAAATCAATAAAATGTATTTTTTTTAAAAAAAGAATATTGATCACGGCCCATTAATTGATTTCATGCAAACCAGATACTAAAACGTATCCATAATAGCCTAACAATGCTTCTGATAAGAAATTACTATTTCAATACTATCCTATATAATAAGAGGCTAATATGCAAATTATCCCCTCAACCAGGAGTTTGACCAGTTCAACTGGGAGTTCAACCAAAGGGCGGGGCCAGCCGGCCAACCACTCTCGACCCCTCCCCCTGGTTGGTCTGGCCCAATTGGCCCGATCAGGGTGGGCAGGCCAGACCCTACCCGTGCATGAATTCATGCACCAGGCCTCTAGTTTTAACATAACAATGAAAAGTAACTATACTGCCACTCTAGGATGCAACTTCTCAAGATTCATAATACACAAATACACACACACAGACACACACACATGCTGTGAATCAAAAGAAATAGCAGGCTTCCTATAGAGTAATTTCTTATCATTGTTATGTTAAAATAGTATTGAACAGTTAATGCTTAACCTTTTCCATTTTCTAAACTCTTTTCTAGAATTCAAGAACCTCTAAATTTCATAGGTTCTTAACGCTAGTTGAATGGATCCCCCTAGAGCAGAGCCTCCAAGGTATACTGCTAAACTGTAATCCCCCCAATTCTTAGAATTAGTGAGTGGAGCCTAAGCAGCCAAAAAACCTGAACTGGTAGTACCTAATTCTTGTTTCTCCTCAAGGACATCCTGAATGATTTAAAGGAATTTGCAACTTGAAGGAAAAGATGAGTACCAACCAGCAGTTGGTGAGCATTATAGGCAATATTCTGTTGCTACCTGCCTACACTTGACTATTTCAGTAACTGAAGACAGAATATCCTGGCACCCAGCATGAGGGGCACAGAGAGTGAAGGGAGAAGTTTGGAATACAAGTGTTCCAGAAACATAAAAAAAAAAAAGACTAAGGTGAGGGTGTGAAGCTGGAGTGGCTGAGTTAGAAGTTTGATAGCTTCATATCCATTTAGGCCAGATTTTGCTGTTAAATTGGCTTTTAAATCACTGTAGCTTTAAAATATAATTTTAAACATCTAATAGTCCACTTTCCCCTCAATAAAATTGTTTATTTGCTTTTCTTACCAGTGTATTATTTTATACTAAAGGCCTGGTGTGCGAAATTCATGCCCTCGGGGGGGGGGGGTGTCCCCTCAGCCCGGCCTGCACCCTCTCACAGTCCAGAAGCCCTCGGAGGATGTCTGACTGATGGCTTAAGCCCACTCCCTGTGGCAGCGCTAAGGATGTCCTTAGCGCTGCCACAGCAGCCAGGAGCCTCTGCCTTGGCTCCCGCCACTGCAGAAGCTGCCTCTGCCTCAGTGCAGCAGCCATGGCTTCATCCAGAAGGACGTCCGGTCTAATTAGCATATTATGCTTCTATTATGATAGATGATTTTACACTCACTATCAAGTTCCCTATACCCCAGGAATATCCTTTGGAGACTTTAATTCAAATTCTAATAAGACCAAAACAAAAACAAAAAACAAATAAAGAAAGTATAAAGGTTGGAAAGAAGGAAACAAAGCTCTTATTACTTGCAGATCATATGAGTTAGTTTACATAGAAAACTCAAAAAATGTACATGTAAATTATTAAAAATAATAGAAAAGTTTAGTGAAGTGGTGAATTTAAAATCAATAAGCAACGTCAATTACCCAAGAGAAGTGAAATTGCTAGGCCAAGTACCAAACTAACATGGCTAGCTTCCTTCCTGAACTTAAAACTGTCATATCAAGAAAGAATTCATGCTTTGGTAGAAGATACTCCACAACTATCACTGATTTTTTTCCCCTTTGGCTTAGGTTGCCATGCTGCCAACTTCTATAGCCAGGCCCTGCAATACCATCATTCTACAGGGATGACTTTTATCTAACAAAGAAGTAAATAGATGTCATGAATCTCTGTTTTAAAGAAACTATTACTTATTCTATTACTGGTTCTCATCACATGTAGTTATCCCAAATAAATTTAACTTTAAAAAGTTTTCTTTTTTGGCTAAAAGCCATAATCCCAATTATCCATGTTTCAGTATAAATTCCTTTCTTACTATACAAAAATCCTACTTATAGTAAATATGTAACCTATAATGTAGTCCCTATTCCTTTAATGCTAGTCAAAACCCCAGCAAGGACAGAGAAAAAAAAGTCCCTCGTAGAGTGTTCTTACTTTGAGTTTTTGGGCTTCTCCTCTCACTTTCAGCAGTTCAGTAATAGAGTCCACAAAACCCTGGTAGTGAAAGTTGCACATTTTCTCAATTTCTCGGTCATGATTGCGGATGCGAGTTTCAAGCTTCTCCATGAATCGTCCATGTTCCTCACCATCATAGACAGACCTTAAAAAAAAAATGGCATGAAGATTACACCAGACTTACTCTAAGAAATAGAAAAAGAATTGCAAACCTAGAAGCAAATTTATTTGGAAATTAGATATGAAAGTACATAAACCACAGAGTAATCCAGCTGTATTAATACTGTTTCAATGCTAGATGAGTATTTTTTAGGAAAATCCAAAATTTTGCTTCCTATTCATTCAGAAATATTTATGTGTTTGAAATTATTCATCATAGAATTCTCATCATAAAATAAAGAACTGAATTACATGTCCTTTGCACTCTTCTTCCTCAATTAAATTAATCTAGAAAAACTTAATTTTGGATAAACACAACTTGAAATACTCCATGACTATACCCAAGAAACTGACACTGCTGGAGAACAATCACATAGCTGTGCTGGCTAGACTCAGGTGGGCTCTATCACTACAAATATAAATTGGGCACTTAATAAACATCACTACATAATACTACTAAATTTACCTCCCACCACCACCACCACCACCAAAAAAACAAAAACAAAAACGTACTTTGTATTCTTCAAAATAACTGTCGGTAAAAACCTTGCTTTCTCCTCTCTTCAAATGTCCACCTCTCACTCTCAGCTGCTGATCACAGAAAAAAAGTCTTTCCTCTTCTCCCACTAAAATCAACCAACTTACCTGCATCTGTAACTCCTGTTCTGTCCACCCTTCTGTAATGGAAAAGTACTTCAAGCTCTTAACTAGTTAATTCTTGTTGTCTCAAGAACTTGACTCCTGCAATTATTCCCTTTTATCCCTCCCCTGCATCATATATTTATCCCACTCTACTAAATCATTCTTATGGATACATATATACACGACTTTACAAAACCTGTCTTTATATTCACAGTTCCCTCCAGGGACCATCTTATTTCTCTGCTCCCCTTCCCGGCAAAACTCCTTTCCACTTCCTCACTCTCAATCTTACTCCATCTAATAGCAGCATTTGCTATGGTTTAACACACTTTTCTTCTTGAAACACTTTTTTCTCTAGACTTCAATGGTACACACTAATGCAGTTTTTATCCTTTCACTGACATGCCTTCCCAATTTCCTTTATGGGCTCCTTCTTCTCTGTTATTTTACTAAATATTCCTAAAATCTCTTCTCTCTATCCTCTATCACCAATCAGTGCCATCTAATCCCATGGCTTTAAAATACCATTCATATATAGTGATGACTTCCTACTCCTACTTTATACCTACAACTCAGTGCACTTCCCTGAATATTAGACGCAAGTATTTGGCCGCAATTTAACAACTCCAATTGGATTTTAAAAGCCATCTCAAATTTAACACGGGGGGCGGAGGGGGGAGATTAGCCCGGCCAGTGTGGCTCAGTGATTGCCAACCTATGAACCAGGAGGTCATGATTCAATTCCCGGTCAGGTACCTGCCCAGGTTGTGGGCACAATCCCCAGTAGAGGGTGTGCACGAGTCAGCCAATCATTGTTTCTCTCTAATCATTGACGTTTCTATCTTCCTCTCCCTTCTTCTCTGAAATCAATAAAAATATTTTTTTTTAAATCATCTATCACCAAACTATCTCCACTCCCAAAGCTATTCCTTCCCCAAATGTCCCCCCACCCACACTCACCCAACCCATCACAGATAATGGCACTATCCAGTTGCCCGAGTCAAAAATACAAATCTAGGAATCACACCTAATCCATCTTTTTCCATCATACATCCCATACTCCCCATACCAATCCATTAAAGTCCTGACAACTCAACATCCAAAACATCCCATCATGACCACTAAAACCCCAGTCCATATCTGCATCATTGCCACACTTAACCAGTGCAATAGCTTGCTAAAAGTTTCCATTCTCCATTCTTCATGTCCCCCACTCCCTACCTGCATGCATACACTGTACACACAGCAGTTAAAACAACAATTCAGATGTTATCCCCCTGCTTAAATTTCTCCTATGGCCTCTCTTTTCAAAGAGAAAAAAAATCTTGAACCCTTACCATGGTCTACGGGAGACTACATAATCTATCTAGCCTTTATCTTTCTAACCTCATTTCTCTCTTCTCTCTAGTTCCCTACCATTGACCTTCCAACTTACCTCAAATAAGCATAACCTTTCCCCTTAAAAAAAAAAGGTAAAGAAAGGTTTCCATGTAAAGATATCAAAATTCCTTGCATTTGAAGAAGAGGAAAAACAACTAAAAACTTATCAATCTAAATGGCATAAGCAGACATTATTCAATAGTAGATAACTTGGTTTCAAATTCAATTATATCTTGAACCAGTAATGCTTCTAAGTAGCAAGTCTATTTCCTTTTACTATGTAAAACTTCTGTTCATTTTTCCCTCCCAACGGTCTACATTAATATTACAAAATATAACCTCAAGAAGAAAATCCCAAAGTTAAGAAATTTATAACATGTGAATAATGACTCCCCAACTCCTTGAACTTCCTATAAAAAAATATATAAATCAAAGAAAGAAAAGATGGATTTTATATACCTACAACTGTTTTATTTATTGTGTGGCCAACCTGTTAATCTTTCTTTTAGAAAATAGGAAGTAATCACTTACATATTCCCTGAAGTATCAGCCCAACTCTAAATTCACTTCCACTTTCAAGTTAAGTCAATAATAATGTGCATCATACATTATTAATAAAAACAATCATACATTTTCAGAATAGTCTAGACAGGTAGTTCAAAGCAAATTAATGAATTTTCTCTATCCCATCACTAGCCCCCTGCCTATTTCTCCTATCTTAGGACCTTTATGATTCTAATACTCTCTTTAATTAATAATAACGTTGAAAAACATGAAAGGTTTATAGTGTGTCTTGATACAGAATAGCTTGAGAATTTTAGAAGTTAGAATAAAATTTAATACCCATATGTTTAAAACAGGGGTTTGGGACTATGTTTAATAAACATGTGTTCCATGTGTATGCATCAGGAAATCCACAATTTCCAGATTTTATGTTAATTTTGTGTGCACAGGCAGAGGCACATATATGAGGTCACTGGTTCGATTCTTGGGTAGGGCACATGCCCAGCTTTCGTCCCGATCCCCAGTTGGGGGTGGGCAGGAGGCAGCCGATCCATGTTGATGTTTCTTTCTCATACATGTTTCTTTTTTTCAATCTGTTTTTTTAATGTATCTTTATTTCAGAGAGGAAGGGAGGCGAGAGATAGAAAAATCAATGATAAGAGAGAATTATTGCTTGGCTGCCTCCTGTAAGCCCCCTCCCCGCCCCCACTGGGGATCAAGCCTACAACCCAGGCAATATATGAAGTTCATAGATTGATGCTCAACCACTGAGCCATGCCGGCTGGATTCTCATCGATGTTTCTCTCTCTACCTCTCCCTTCCTCTCTCAATCAATAAAAAAAAAAAAAGATGAAAGCTTTAAAAAAAATTATTTTAATAAAATGGAAGGAGATTTTTTTTTTAAGCCACTAATTTAAAGGTCTTGTTTCTAGTTGCTACCATAGAAAAAGGCAATTATTGGTCACTACCTAATAGTTCACTTTAATCAACATTTCAAGTATATACACAGCTTTACTTAGTGCAAATCAACATAACTATCTGAAAGAAAATGCTAAAAACAAAAATAAAAAGTCTTAAATTCTGGGACGGTCATAGACCTACAAAATCTAACCTAATATTGGTAGTCAACACTGTACTTGAACAAAGAGTAGTTTGCCCCCCCCCCGCCCCCACCCCAACAGTAACTTAGAGAAAGACTGCCATCTAGTGATGGCCTGTTTCTAACACTCTGTGAAACTTAAACTTGATGTGGCGAGTCCAAAGGAATGCTCAGAAATTGAAAAACTATATTTTATACACCTGCTGGCTAAAGAATTATAACTAGTTATTAAATTGCATTTTATATAAAGTGCTCTAATATTTACATTTCCGATAGAAAACAGAATTTTTTAAAAATATATATTTCATTGATTTTTTACAGAGAGGAAAGGAGAGGGATAGAGAGTTAGAAACATCAACGAGAGAGAAACATCGATCAGCTGCCTCCTGCACACCCCACAATGGGGATGTGCCCGCAACCAAGGTACATGCCCCTGACTGGAATCGAACGTGGGACCCTTCTGTCCACAGGCCAACCCACTGAGCCAAACCAGTCAGGGCAGAAAACAGAATTTTGAGAATAAGGTCATGTGCTTTTGACATGTCCGGGTGTGCCAGAGTTAAATAAGACTATGAAATAAATGGCATCACTGGTTAAATTATTTTTTGATAACCCAAAGAATATCCAAGTACCTAGTAAAAGATAAACAAGAAGAAATTCTTGGAAATTAACTTATCATGGGCTATATTTTGACTCAACTATATAAATGTTGCCTTATAAAGTGAATGTTTTATCCTAGGGTCTATATCTGGTACATACCTCTGAACATCCCACCAAGACTTCATGTACATATTGAGAGAGGTTTTAACTTATAAATGGCACTTCAGGCATTGTATCCAACAAATATCTATAATTGCCCATTATAAGACTGTGTCACTTGCTAGAGCCTATATTAGCTCAAATACGTTTGTCATAAGAGAAAAATAAATAATATTATGAGCATATGGAATCTCATTTAAATCCCATGCATCTTATAAATTAGACATTATTCCCATTTTATAAATAAGGAACCTGAAGCTCAAGAAGATTAAGTATCCTGCCAAATTCACACATCTAGAAAGTGTCCTCTGGAGTACATCAGTCTGTCTCCTTTCAGAACAAGGAAAGCAAAATAAGTCAGATGGACCCCTAGAATTGAAAGAGGTCTTGAAGATGGAATACAAAGCTCTTATTGTGCAATGGAGAAAACTGAGGCCAAGAAAAGTTAATTCTCTCAATCAAAATTACATTGCTTGTTACTGATATATCTGAACATGACTCCCAAAGAAAATACAAGTAGGAAAAGCTAATGCAATATGAAGCCTGACCCAAAGCTAAGAGAGAGAGGAGAGAGAGAGAGAGAGAGAGAGAGAGAGAGAGAGAGAGAGAGAGAGAGACACTTCTACTTCAAGATGAGCCAATTGTCTTTTAGTTACATCTGTTTATACAACAGCTATTCCATTATTCTTCCTCTTGGAAGAGTCCCAATTTTCTCTGGTAATCTCCTTATGGGGAGACACTGTGTCTTGCCTATTTTATCTCCAGCATCTAGCACAGAGCCTGGCACAAAGGAGATCGTCCACGGATGTGAAGATGGAGAAAAAGAAGGAAGGGCAGGAGACTTAAATAATGTGCGCTTCTGATTGCATTCTCAGGGACAGATGCAAAAGAAAATCACATCAAAGTTTATCTGTTGAGATGTTTTCAGAACCAAAAACTTCAAGATACAAAAGACTGAATAATTTGCTTTTTGGTTTTGATTAATTGAAGAAAAAATTCCAGAGTTTACTGTGGTCGTTTCTTTTTCATATGTATGTTTTTTAACTTCTGTCATCGTTTTAGTCCTGGAACATTTTCTTCTCATTAAGCTCCATAAAAGCATCATTGGTATTTTTGTTTACTGCAAAAGTTACAAATAAAGTTGGAAACCAGACTTGAACATGATGTTGAAAGATAAATTTCAGAAGGTCAATAAAAGTTAAAAGCCCTTCCTTACTGCAGTTTGTCTATCAATGTAATTCAGACCTTACTATGGTAATGTGAATGCTGTGAGCACATAAAAGTGAAAGTAGATCACTGCATATCATCGATGATAGGGGAACATGTGTTAGTTAATGAAATCTAAGTTGTAGACTATAGTCAAATGATTTTGTATTGCTATAGGTGACCAAATACATTCATTCAAATCCTTTTTCACCTCTGCAGATACCAAAATACCCAACTAACTTCACCAAGATAGCCCATGCAACCAAAATAATGCTGTGATGGAGATCTCCCTCAAGGCAGAAAGGGAACCCCACATTTCTAGAATGGCTATTCTCAGAGGGACAAAAGCAGAGTGGAGAAGTTTCAACTGGCACCTAGCCAAAGAGCCTACTAAACGCCTGGTACTGGTTAAATGTAAAGGAAAGTAGAGAAGAGGACTTGTCATAAACTATCACTCAAATCAATAATAAATTATTAGGAAATAAACTAATGAAAGCAAGGAAACTTCAAATTAAGGATATAGAGACTGCCATAACCATGATAGTGTCACATGGTTAGAAAAATTAATCACCCTAAGTAACTGAAGACACAACACCTGTTAGTGGCTTCACTTTGTCCTCTGTATCAATTTGAGTTAAAGTGCAATAAGACCTTATTCCATTGCAGCGTTCAGTGCTGGTCATGAAATCTGGCAGCTAAAAGTAGAATTTTGGATGTTGCTGCCAAATAAAAATAATCCATCTACAACCTGATGATTCCCATTGAATCTAACCTAGGAAACACTGCATGGAATTCAAAGTGTCAAGTTTAACACTGAGACATGAAAAGTTGGGCCTAAATGAAACTACTGATTCACTGAATATCTATCACCAACATTCCAATATACAAATCTATCTATATCTCTATCTACCCTTATACTTGTGCCTTACTATTTTAATGAAATAAATATTCCACCTCAATATAAGACTAATCCTATATTCTAAATATCTCATTTATCCCCTATCCAGGAATGTTATTACTCCATTAATACTTTTTTTAATTTCTGTACCTTCAAATGTTTCATCTCTATTACCTTAAAAAAAAACAACACAGACCCTTTTTCCCCTTTTTTTTTAAAAAAAAAGGTACTATTAAATTTAAATCTTTTTTCTAATAATTTTCCTCTGGTGTCACCTCTCTCTCTCTCTCTCTCTCTCTCTCTCTCTCTCTCTCTCTCTCTCACACACACACACACACACACACACACAATTAAGATTCTTAAAAGAGCAATCTACACTCACTGCCTCCATTTCCTCAAATTGGACTTGCTCTTCAACACTGGGTAATCTGTTTCTTTCCCACATCATGCCAATAAACCAATTCTGGCTAAAGTCAAAGAAGCCTGCTAATTGTCAAATCAAATATTCAATCTTTAGTTCATCATTTACTTGACTCCTCTTTTGTATGTGCCAACAGCTAACCATTACTTCTTTCTTAAATCTCCACTCCCAGAGCTTCCATTTATACTCCTTCTTAGTCTCCAATAAATCTTCTTCCTTCATATCTTTTCATGCCTCATACATACTCACTCAGAGATATCAATATTTCAGCTTTCATTATTATTAGATATCTTTGCTTCTCAAAACAATAACACCAGGGCATATCTCTGCCAAATCCTATAAACCTCAATATCTAACCACCATTCATCTCAAAAACATCTCAACTGCATGTAAGAAGTTGAAATCATTCATTAGCTTTCTACTCAAACCTGTACTTCCCTCCTATATTCACCATCTCAAGTACCACCAACTACTGAGTTATTCAAACTATGCATTAGTTTTTAAGAAATATATAAGTTAACCTTCATTCCTCACTCCCTATCTCACACCTCAATCCAATTATTCAGCAAGACCTACCAATTCAAATTCCACAAGGTCTCTTCTGTGCTATTCTTCCTCCCTATCCTCCCCTGCCTTGGCTCATTATCTCTCTTGGTTCAACTCTTTTCACCTTTCTTTTTATTTCCCTAACAATCCACCTTCAATACTTCTTTCACCGTAATCTCCTTTAAATTAAATCGTGATCATAAAGAAAACACACACACACACACACACACACAGCCACACACATACATACATACATACATACATACACACACGGCCACACACACAAACACCACTTTAGGATTAAGTCCTGCCTCAGGATCAAGTCCAAAGTCCCTAGTTTAGAAGACCCTTACATGTACCAATTTATCTCTGAATGCTCCCCACATTCAGTCTACAACTCTATCTACCTCAAGTTCCTTGAGTGCACTATATCCCTCTGCCCAGAATCTCCTCACTAACACTTTCTCTGGAAAATTCTTACTCATCCTTCAATATCCAAATCAAAACTCACTCCTATAAAACCTCCCTCATTAGGACAACTAGTATACACTGAGAAGCTCCCCCTCCTTACCAACAAGGTAGAACCTAAGAAACTGTTTGCAATCCAGAGAGAGTTGAAGTTTGCACTCTTTGGAGGCATTTACAGTAAACAGCATCATGAGTCATTCTTTGAATATCCATATTGAAAAATACTTTTTCCTACTTAGTGATATACTGATATTAGGCATCTTTTCCCAAAAGAGGCCAATTTCATCTACAATAAAAATATTTTGCAGTATGTAATAGTCTAGTTTTTTTAGGAGTATATTTTAAAATTATGTTTAAAAATGAATAAACAAAATCTGTTGAAGCACCTAGCCCTTTCTTGATAAAAAGTGATACAAGTATAGTAACCCTTAACAGCCGTAGTATTCTCATTTATCACCTGGCCCTCACTTTAACACTGTACAGCTTTGAACTGGCCTTGAACCTATGAAACCATGTGTGGTTGAAGTAAATTTCACCAGAAATACTATCATCCTATTTTACATAAAGTTCATGAACAAATGCCTAGTATTATTCCAGAAATGAATGGGCACCACCACTTATGACTTTTACTGGTGGAAAGCTGAGTTTATATTCTTTTGTTTTGAAATGTTTTTTTGTTCATATTTTTGAAAGGGTACTACACTGAGCACTCTACACTATAAAGATTTATTTACATGTCTATCTTCCCTACAGGACCATGAATTCCTTGAGGATCTACACCTGGAACAATGCCTGTGTCCCACAGAGAAGGCATTATAAGATGACAAAGAGCTAAAACAGTGCTCAAAAATGTTTCAACATTTAAATCTTCTCCAAAGACAAGCACTAGAGTTAATAATAAACATTCTTACCTAAAAAGTAAATTTAAGTTCTAGCAGTGCAAAAAAAATTGGTACTTCAGCTAGATGCTAAATAGAAGGAGAATAGGAGAAATAAAAGGTAGAGCTTAAAAGGTTCAAGAAAACCTATTGTAGAAGAGAAGTGTCTGGGAATAATTTATTTCCCTAGCTCTCCTCTAACCTCCTCTGGAAGCTAGAAAAAAGAAGACGATTAAACTGCAACAAGACCTGGCTCTGAAGGGAATGGGTTTCTCTGGGCCTTGCTGCCAATAGAAGGGGGAGGGTGACAGCAGTCCCTAAGGGCTTTTAGAAAAAAATTGATTCCAGGTGGAAATTTTTTATGGTACTGTGTAAACCTGGAGCCATTTTTTGCTTTCCTTCTCAACTACTGATGATTAAACCATAGGCAATCAAGCTGCAACAAAGGAAACAGGTAACTCCTAAACATCATGGTTATATGCTCCTTACCAACCTAACTCTCAAAGGAGAGAAAAAATTTATTGACAAAGTCTTTTCTTTCTTTTTTAAGGGGAAAGGTGGGAAAGTTTGTTTTTGGTAGAACATAAAAGTAGTTAAGAACTCTACATCATATTGATAAACATCAGTCCCATACTAAGACTAGACACATAATATACAGTCATGGAGAGCCAATCAATGCGAAATGTCCTATTACTTACCAAATTTTCATTATTTTGACCTGGATTAAGTGTTCTATTAAATGGTTATCATAGAGTGAAATCCTACCACACACCATGTGGAACAGCTAAGTCGATTTATACTTACCATCGTTCTGAAAAAAGTTGGAGGTGTATGTCTGAGTTTTCAATCATGGCTCAATTATAGGAGAAGGGGTTACTTATAGTACCAACTCCTAAGAAAATCACAGAAGTAAAAACTAAAAGCGTTTCCCTTAAGATCAGGAACAAGACAGGGAGGTCTGCTTTCACCACTCTTATTCAACATAGTACTAGAAGTCCTAGACACTGATCAAACAAGAAGAAGAAATAAAAGGCATCCAAACTGGAAAGGAAGAAATAAAACTGTCATTATTTGCAGATGACATGATGTTGTATATAGAAAACCCTAAAGACTCCACCAAAAAAACTATTAGATCTAATAAATGAATTTGGCAGAGTACTAGGACACAAAATTAATAACCAGAAATTGGTGGGACACAATTTCACTGTTGAGAGCATTAAAGTCCAGTAACCACTGAAATAAGTCATTGGAGTACTGAGGGCATGGGGTGTCCTTTATAACTCTGGAGAACTTAATATCCGGAAGCAGGCCCCAGAAGTTGCTGAAAATTTACCATGCAGGGCCTCTGTGAGGCTTGCCCCATAACTGTCCAGCTCCAGGCGTAGGAGACAACAGTCAGGCCAATTATGAGGACACTGATGTAAAACCTCAAAACTGTCTTCCTCAAGCAGTTAGAATAGAATGCTTTGTGTTCAAAAATCAACACCCAAAAGAAAGAGACCCACATGCTAAGAAGAAAATACTTCCCCCTTCTCCCACCCCCAAATATGCTGACTTTCAGGAAAGGTAGGGAATATCTGATTTAGTTACAAGCAAGACTATAAATAGTTCCTGTATTAAGTAAGAGGAGCCCAAAGTAGTAAGAGGGTAATAACACTAAATCACAGTAACAGAAAGACTCTGGGATGAAAGCATATATAACCTGAGATGAATGAAGACGTGAAGGGGATGAAATGAAAGAGCACATTCAGTGGCAGATGATATTAATGCAGATTGATAAAGGGAGAGACAATCTACAAGGAATAGGCATTCTGCTTAGAAAGGGAGCAATAATGAAAATCTAATAAAGAAAACTCCTCATTCAAGGAAAACACTTCAAATTGAAAACTGAGAGGGATCACACTAGGTAAGAAAGACAAGTGAATAGAGATGAATTCCAACATGATGTAATGAAAATTTACAATTTGAAGATTAAGAAT
>NW_006299593.1:660552-661311 GCF_000327345.1 Myotis davidii | reverse complement strand
ACCAAAAAATATTCTTGGGGAGGAGGAAAGGCGTGTGGGGTGAGGGAAGAGATTGGACAATAATCGTGCACCTATGGATGAGGACAGTGGGTGGGGAGTGAGGGCGGAGGGTGGGGTGGGAACTGGGTGGAGGGGAGTTATGGTGGGAAAAAAGAGTAACTAATGTAATAATCTGAACAATAAAGATTTAATTTTTTTAAAAAAAAAGATTGTAAGTTTTCTTTTGGAAGTCATGAAAATGTTTTAAAATTGACCGTGGGGATGTACATATCTGAAAGTACTAAAATTATAAAATTATATACTTTAAATGGGTGAATTGTATGGTATTTGAACTATATTTAAACAAAGGATTTAAAGAGAGTAAGTACTTGAGAAGGACAAATAGGGGAAAGGATAAGACAAAAGATGTCAACACATTTCCAGACTCAGAGAGGGAATGCAGGCAAGAAATGTAAGGAAATGACACGGCTTCATTTCAGCAGTTTATAATCTAAAAAAAGGAGCTGTAGTGGTTGTAACTATTCAAGGATTAGCTGGCATGGGGAGAGGAAGTAAATACATATACAACATCAACAAAAACTACATTATTTAAAAAACTATAGAGATGCCAACAGGAACTTCAGTAAAAACTTAGTAGCTTTTGGAAAACAGTCATTAATGTTTAATAGAAGGAAACATCAGTGTGAGTAAAACAAACAAACAAAAAACCACACACACACACACACACACGCACACACACACACACACACGCACACACAC
>NW_006299593.1:656003-658838 GCF_000327345.1 Myotis davidii | reverse complement strand
GGGACATTCTGCAGAAACTGCGAGGCTCATGGAACAAATCCTCTCAACTCCCATTTGTAACAAAAAACCATTTTAAAATTTAAAAAAACAAAAATTTCTCCCAGGTAGTCTTGTTTTTCACTGTTTGGTGGGACACATATGGGAAGCAATCAATTGATGTATCTGTCTCACACCAATGTTTCTCTGTGTGTGTGTGTCTCTCCCTCTCCCTCCTTGTCTTCTACTCTCTCAAAGATGTCAATGGAAAAAATATCCTCGGGTGAGGATTAACAGTAACAACAAAATAATAATCATAATCATCATCATAATAATAAAAACAAAGGTGGAGGGATCACAATACTGAATATCAAACTACATTACAAAGCCACTGTAACCAAAACAGCCTGGTACTGACACAAGAACAGGCATATAGATCAATGAATAGAACAGAGAGCCCAGATATCAACCTATGCCTTTAGGGCCAATTAATATTTGAAAGAGAGGCAAGAGCATACAATGGAGTAAAAACAGTCTCTTGAATAAATGGTGGTGGGAAAATGGGACAGGTACATGAAAAAAAATGAAACTAGACTACCAATTTACACCATGCACAAGAATAAACTCAAAATGGATAAAAGACTTAAATGTAAATCATGAAACCATAAAAATCCTAGAAGGGCCTGGCCCACGAAAAATCTCAGACATCTTTTGTAACAATATGTTTGTGAATACGTCTCCTAGGGCAAAGAAAACTAAGAAGAAACAAATGGAACTACCTCAAAATAAAAAGCTTTTGCACAGCAAAAGAAACCATCAACAAAATGTAAAGGTAGCCACTATATGAGAGGACATATTTGGCAGTGATAACACCTGATAAAGGATTACTATCCAAATTATATAAGGAACTTATCAAATTTAACAAAAGAAGACAAAACATCTGTACTGGGCTGCATATTGGGGCATGCTGTATTGTCTTACAGATAGGAAGGTACTGACATCAGGTCAGGCCTTGAGATATGGTCTCATGGTCCCTCCTCAATATACTGTGCTCTCTGTTCCCAGAAAACATAATTAGGAAGGTTATAATGCTATACTGTGTTGGGAACAAATTGCGTAAACAAGGCTTTGTAACTTTGTAGTTTTTGAAAATAAATAGGCTGTAACGCTTGCAGTCATTGCTGCAGTTCCACCTTTGCTTTGGCGGGGTGCTGGGACTGCAGACAGCTGGCCAGCTTAATAAAGTATCCTAAATTTAAATTCTGAGTCAGTGGTCTATCTCGCTGAGTCAATCCATAACACATCCAATTAAAAAATGGTCAAATGACCTAAACAGACACTTCTCCAAAGTGGGAGAGACTGTGGAGTTTCCTCAAAAATTTTTAAATGGAACTGCCATTTGACCCAGAGATCCCACCTCTGGGTTTATATGCTAAGAATCCTGAAAAGCCGTTCAGAAAGAATGTATGCACCTCTATGTTTACAACAGTGTCATTTACAATAGCCAAGATCTAGAAACAGCCCAAATGCCCATCGGTAGATGAGTGGATACAAAGCTGTGATACATTTACACAATGGAATACTATGAGGCTGTAAAAAAGAAGTATCATTTACCCTCTGCAACAGCATGGAGGGACCTGGAGAGTATTAAGCTAAGCAAAATAAACCAGTCTGAGGAAGACAAATACCATATGATCTCACTTATATGTAGAATATAATGACCAAAATAAACTGATGAACAAAACAGAACCAGAGGCATGGATACATGGAACAATGTGACAGAGATCAGAGGGAGGGTCGTGGGGGGAATAGATAATATATAATATATATACATAGCCCATGGACAAAGACAACAGAGTGGTGAAGGCTAAGGGAGGGGTAGCGGGGGCTGATGGACATCTGTAATGCTGTCAACAATCAAATAAGTAAATAAACAAACAAATAAATAAATAAGATATGACTTTTTTAAGCAAAAAAACAAAAAAATAAAAGCAGAGAAAACTAGAGGCCAATTATTCAACAACCCAGAAATTTAACCTAGGATATCTTACTATACCAATATCAAATTAAAGGATAAATCCAGCTCAACATTATAAAGTAATACCAAAAGTAATAAACATTTTAGAAATATGTACCAAGTTCTGTCTTTTGAACAATTTACATACATTAATTCACTTATTTTTCAAAAATAATCCCATTGGGATACTTATCATTATCTTCATTTCACACATGAAGCAACCTTTCTGATATTGCTAGTACAAAGAAACATTTACCTTCCCCGGGTTGCTAGTTATATCAAGGATAAGATGAAAGAAAAAGGATGAGGGGAGAAAAAGGTAGATGAGAATAAGAGAAAGAGAGAAGAAACACCAAAATAATACAAATAACCATGTTTAGATAATGAAATTGACATTTTTCTTTCTACTTTTCCATAACTTCATATTTTATTTAAATAAACATTCATTGCTTTCATAATTAAAAGAAGAAATGTATCCAAAAGAGTCTATGATGCTACCTGGTTTATAGTACATGCTCAATAAAATATTAATTGAAATAAGAACCAAATAAGAACAAACATTTTGGGATACCTTGAGGTATAATCCTATCTAATAAAAGAGAAACATGGTAATTAGCGTACGTCCGCTACCCTTCCCATTGGCTAATCAGGGCGATATGCAAATTAACTGCCAGCCAAGATGGCGGCCGGCAGCCAGGCAGCTTGAAACTAACATGAGGCTTGCTTGCTTCAGTGACGGAGAACAGCAACATTCCACGCCTGCCTTGCCAGCCTCTGAGCTTGCAGTTTGAAATATAGTTACAAATATAGAAGCTAAACAAAACCCCAGAAACCTGCTTTCA
>NW_006299593.1:652840-654156 GCF_000327345.1 Myotis davidii | reverse complement strand
CAAGCTGGAGCAAGCAGGAGGCTTTGTTGCCCCAGCGATGGAGGAAGCCAAGCTTCCCTCCTGCCCTGGCCAGCTATGAGCTCCACTCAAGGCAACAAAGTTTCAATTATAGAAAATAAACAAACCCCAGATACCTGCTTCCAGCCAGCCTCCACTGGGAGCTTGAGCGACAGCCATCAGCCCCTCACCCAAGCTGGCCAGGGATCCCAGTGGGAACCCCCACCCTGAAGGGGCTGTGACCGGCCTGAAAACAGCCATCAGCCCCTCACCCAGGCTGGCCACACTCTCATGCAGTGAGGATCCCTGCTGAGGGGCTTGGCTAGCCTGCAAACAGCCATTAGCCCCTCACCCAGGCTGGCAGAGACCCCAGGGGGGACCCCCACCCTGAAGAGGCTGTGGCCAGACTTCAAACAGCCATCAGCCTCTCACCCATGTTGGCCAGGGATCCCAGTGGGAACCCCCACCATGAAGGGACTGTGGCCAGCCTGAAAACAGCCATTAGCCCCTCACCCAGGCTGGCCAGACACTCCAGGGGGGACCCCCACCCTGATCCAGGACACCCTTCAGGGCAAACCTGCTGGCCCCCACCAGTGCACCAGGCCTCTATCCTATATAGTAAGGAGCCGTGAGGCCTCCCGGCACTGGAATCAGCGGAGCCACGAGGCTTCCTGGCACCGGGATCAGCGGAGCTGCGAGGCCTCCCAGCACCGGGATCAGCGGAGCCGCAAGGCCTCACTGCCCCTGTGTCAAGCGGACTGCAAGGCCTCCCAGCACCGGGATTAGCAGAGCGGCAAGGCCTCCTGGCCCCTGGAGTAGCGTGACAGGGGGCAGCGCCCAAACCCCCTGATCGCCCTGCGGCTCTGTGTGCGACAGGGGGCGAGGCCACAACCTCCCTATCCGCCCTGCTCTGTTTGTGAAAGGGGATGGCGCCCCAACCCCCTGATCAGCCCTGCTCTGTGCCTGATAGGGGGGAGCTCCCCAACCCCCTGATCAGTCCTGCTCTGTGTGTGACAGGGTGCGGTGCCCAACCCCGCCATAGGCCCTGCTCTGTGTGTGGCAGGGTGGAGCCGCAACCTCCCCATCAGCTCTTCCCTGAGTATGATGGGGGGTGGTGCCCAACCCCCTGATCGGCCCTGCTCTGTGGGTGACAGTGGGGAGCTCCCCAACCCCCTGATCAGCCCTGCTCTGTGTGGGACAGGGTACGGAGCCCCAAGCCCCCTGATGGGCCCTGCTCTGTATGTGACAGGGGTGGCGCCACAACCCCCTGATCTGCCCTGGTCTGTGCATGACAGGGGGTGGCGCCGCAACCTCCCCAT
>NW_006299593.1:647333-652252 GCF_000327345.1 Myotis davidii | reverse complement strand
GCAGCCAGCCTCCTGTGCCCCATTCCTCCCCCTGGCCGGCAGGCCCCAAACGACCTGCCACATTTGTTTACAGATAGTATAGACTAGACCATTTTAAAGATCTCTCTTCAATACAAAAATGTACAGAAAAAAAGAAACCTCAGAGATGATCCAGCCCAAACTCACAGACACACATTCAATTTTTTCTAGATATCACTATCACATATCTATCCAGCTTCTGCTGAAACATCCCTAGTAAAAGAAAATTCATTACAGGGCAATTAATCCCATTTCAACAGCTGTTACAAAGTTCTTATACAAAAATGAAATTTGCTTTCCTATAATTTTCACCATTTATCTTATTAGTGCCCTCAGAGGATCACAGAGAACAAGGCCTTGATCCTTCCCTTCCCTTCTCCAGACTAAACAATCCCAAATTATTCAACTATTCCATATATAAACAGCCTTTCAATTCAGGTTTTTACCCTCTGGACACATTCCAGTAGTCAACATTCTTCTTAAAGTGTAACAATACAGGCAGTATAGTACAGTGGTCAAGAGCACAGCCTTCAATGCCAGGCTTCCTAGATTCAAGTCTAGGTTCTGCTACTTATTAATTGTGTGACCTAGGGCGAGTTATTAAACTTTATACTTCAGTTTCCATATCTGTAAGATGCAGATAATAACAGCAACCACTTCAGACAGTTGTATAAAGATTAAATGGCACAATATAAGTAAGCATTCAAACAATGCCTAGCACACAAAAAGCATGCTGTAAGTATCAGCAATTTTAAAATTGAGGATGGTCAAACTAGGAAAATACACATCTCCTTTAACTTTGTTACTCAGCTTCTACTACAAAAGCCTAACAATAATGCTTTAGCAGTTTTGACAGTCACATTGTGTTGTACATTGAGCTTAAAAATCACATAAAATCTTTTGACTATTTATTGCTATACTCATTCAGTTGATATTCTGAATCTACAACTCATTACCTACTACAAGTATCGTCCATTTTTTCCAGACTTTTGAGATCTTTTGAGACCATAATTTTGTCATTCAACCATCCATTTTCATGTTTCCCTTTGTTATATATATATGTTCACAAACGAAAACTCACTATGGGGAAGGGCAGAAACCCAAGCAACTCTACAGGATCTGAGGAAAAAGAATCCTGGGAAACACCAACATATAAAACTGTGAGATTCCCTGGTTCCATTTTAAGTGGAAAGGAGAGACTATTAATCACATAAAGTCAATTAGAGAGCTTGAAAAAGTTAATGTTCGGTCTTTAAAAAAAAAAAGTCCAGAATATAGAAGAAGTCACTACCCCACTTCCTTCAGCCAACATTCAGCCCCCCAACTGTGTCCAATTTGAATAGAATTTGCCATGAGCCAACGCTTTTAAGGTCCCTCCTTTTTGAAGGCACAGTGGAAACAATTCCCAAGAACAAAGAAGTTGCGTCAGCAAGCTCTCCGCTCTTTCAAGTTGGAGGACAGTTGATTCACACCATGTGTCAGAGAGAAACACCAGTTAGGACCAAGTGAGATACATTTTAGCCTCCTGAGCTGTTAAATATTAAACTGTAATAAGTCATCTTTACAGCAAATTATAAAAATATTATGTTTACCCTTCCTCTCATCTGCTCCTTCCCTTGAAAAGAAATTCTAAGACAATTCATAATACCAAGCTCACATATATTCCATCAAGAAATCATTTTCAAATGTTAGCATCTAGAACCAATGATCTGGATCCTACTCCCAAAACAATGGCCTGGCATTTCACAATCAGCCCTGCTATACAGTCCTCTGTGTTCCAAGACAGAATTATTTCAGTGATGGTCATGGTCTTTAGTTAAATTAAGACCTCATTTCTGTCATTAGCTGTCTCTACATGGAGTCATTTTAATGTCCTCTCTAGTCAATAATTTTACTTTACATGTAGACCAAGAAATCAAATATACATTCAACTATATAACTAATACTAAAGTGATTTTATTTTTAATACTCTGGAAGATAAAAATAAAATCTGACACTGCCTTTACCTACATGAATTTATTTGGAAAAATGGTCCTAAAACAATAAAAATTAACAAAATAAGTGATACCAAAACTCAAACCATAAAATTAGAATTTGGAAGGGACTAGCTTAACATGTTAAGAGACATCTTTCTGAAAGAGAGGTTACTAAAACTGCATAATTGTTTCCATATACAGAATTAAGGAATTACAATGGGTAACTGTGAGGAAAGCTTTGCCTTCCTTTCAGAAATAACTCTATGATTAAAATTTAGAATTTGTTAGATATCTACTGCATATTTTCAGGTAGTCTTGAGGTCTGAAGGAAATAAACATTAGAATTCAGTATCCACCTCAGAGAAGGGGACCCAAACATCACTCCAGGATCTCTGGAAAATGTAGAGGACTATAGCATAAAGCAGTACTGAACCCAGGCAACCACAGCCCTGCCAAAGCCAGACACTAATTTAGCCAGCTCTGTGCTGCTTGGATTAAGATCATTCATTACCACTCTATCTGCCTCACAAAAAGCAGAGGGTGGAGAGGCTGGATAAACCTCCACTTTTTTTTTTTAAGGAAGAAAATGAAGAAGTGTTGCAGGTACATATGGGCAATGGTAGACTGCCCACAGCTGCCCCCATTCTATTTTATTGACTGATTGATTGATTTTGTTAGAGAGGGATGAAGGGAGAGGGAGAGAGAGAAACATTGATATTAGAGCCAAACATTGATCAGCCCGCCTCCTACATGCCCCCACCAGGGATCACGCTCACAACCTGGGCTTGCATCCTGACCAGGAATCAAACCAGCAATCTTTCCGTGCATGGGATGACATCCAATCAAGCCACACTGGCCAGGGCAACTTCCACATTTTTTTAAAATCACTAATCATTATGGGAATAAATCAAAAACCACAATGAAATTATCCCACTTGTTCGTTTGGTTTTTATTTATTTATTTATTTATTTATTTATTGCCTTTTGGTTTTGAGTTACTTCTGAGTTTTAATCTACTTTGAGTTAAATTACCACCTCACACCTATCAGAAAGGCTCTTATCCCAAAAACAAGAAATAACAAGTGTTGGCAAGGAGGTGGAGAAAATGGAACACTTGCACACTGTTGATGGAAATGGAAATTGGTGCAGCCACTATGGAAAACAGTATGGAGGTTCCTCAAAAAAAGAAAAAGAAAACTATCATGTGATCCAGCAATTCCACTTCTAGGTATTTAGCCAAAGAAAATGAAACACTAACTCAAAAAGATATATGTGTCCCTATGTACACAGAAGCATTCTTTACAATAGCCAAGATATGGAAACAGCCTAAGTATACAATGATGGAAGAATGAAAAAAGAAAATGTAGCACGCACGCGCACACAGAAATATTAGTGTGCCATCAAAAAGAAGAAAACCTTGCCATTTGTAAAACATGGATTGACCCTGGAGAGGACATTAGCTAAGTGACAGAGAAAGACAAGTACCACATGATCTCACTCATATGTAAATCTTTAAAACAAAAAATAAACAAGCTTAAACAGATGGATTGTTGCCAGAGACGGGAGGTGGGCAAAATTGGTGAACGGGATTAAAAGGTACAAACTTCCAGTTATACAATAAATAAGTCCTGGGATAATGTACAGCATGGTGACTAGCGTTAACATACTGCATTACGTATTTGAAAATTCTTGAGAGCAGATCTTAAAGCCTTGATCATAAGAAAAAGAAATTATAACTATGTGTGGTGATGGATATTAACTAGATTTATTGTGGGATCATTTCATAATATATACAAACATTATGCTGTACACCTGAAACTAATATGGTATTAGTCAATTATACTCAATTTTTTAAAAAAGAAAATCCAGCCCAGCTGTCAAGGCTCAGTGGCTGAATGTCGACCTATGAACCAAGAGGTCAATGGTTCAATTCCCAATGAGGGCGTATGTCTAGTTGCGGGCGCAATCCCCAGTAGCGGGCATGCAGGGGGAAGCCAATCAATGATTCTCTCTCATCATTGATGTTTCTATCGCTCTCTCTTCCTTCCTCTCTGAAATCAATAAAAATACATATATATAAATTTTTTAAAAAGCAGCAGGCATCATTTACCCACAATATCACTGAACACCAGAAGGCAAGATACTCAAAGTTATATAAGCCAAGAATTTGAAGTTCAACCACACTGTCTTTGAGTATAAAGTTTATAGAGCAGCCATTTTGCATGTACAATAACTCAAAACTTATTGTTTATATAAGTCCTTCTTAAGACAAATGCTAGAGAAAGAACTCCATCTAATGTAGATAACAAGAGAAACTTCTACAATAAAGATCAGAAATAACAAGTGAATATAATTAACTGCAACTCTAAGACAGAAACAAGATCAGATTAAGGGTGACACGATATGGGATATAAAAATAGTGTGTAAAATTATACAACTAATAAAAATAAGAGAGAAAAGATAGCAGGTAGAATAAGCTGGTGGAATGTCTCCTACCTAATACCTGGGAATCAAAGCTAAGCAAATCAAGTACAAGTCTACAATCCCTAATCTAAAATCCTTAGTACAGAAATGTTACATAATTCAGAAATTTTCAGATTTGAAAAAACAAATATATGCATATATAATACACTAGAGGCCCAGTGCAGAGATTTGTGCACATTTGAAAGAAAATTAATTAGAAGAAATATTTTAGAGGCCAGGGAGGTTGGCTCCAGGGCATGTCCAGCCTGTCTCGCCCAGTCCCAATCAGCAGGACCCCAGCAGCAAGCTAACCTACCGGTCAGAGCATCTGTCCCTTGTGGTCAGTGCACATCATAGTGACTGATGGAACGGTCCAACACTTAGCATATTAGGCTTTTATTATACAGGACTAGAGGCCCAGTGCACAAAAATTTGTGCCCTCGGGGGGGGGGGGGTGAGGCCA
>NW_006299593.1:640497-646927 GCF_000327345.1 Myotis davidii | reverse complement strand
GCTTTGTTGCTCCTCCAGCTCCCGAGGCTGGCTGGCTGAAAGCTGGTATCTGGGGTTTGTTTAGCTTCTATAATTGCAACATTGTTGCATCTGGAGCTCAGAGCTGGGCTGGAGCAGGCGGGGAACCTTGGCTTCCTCCATCGCCGGGGCAACCAAGCCTCATGTTCGCTTCAGCTGCGTGGCTGCCGGCCGCCATCTTGGTTGGCAGTTAATTTGCAAATCTCGCTGATTAGCCAATGGGAAGGGTAGCGAAGTTATGGTTAATTACCATGTTTCTCTATTATTAGATAGGAGGATTATATGTGAGGTCTTAAGAAACATTTCACAATCAAACACATTAGTGTTTCTGTAGCAAAATGTAGGAATATTCCCACAAGTGGTAAATATACAGAATATCATATCTCATCTCATCCCATACTAAGTTTTGTTGCCAAATGAATTTAGGTAGGTTTTGACAACAGGTGGTTTTCAGAGCCTTTGGGATTTTCAAATCACAAATCAGAGATAATGGGCTGGCAGGGTTCTAAGCATATTAAGACTACAAAGTAAACAATATTATTTACTAATATTTAGTGGTAAAGGAAAAGAGACAGGGGAAGAGTAGAAATAAATTTTCCTGTTGCTGTCAGATGAGAAACCAATAAATACTATCTTTTTTTAAAAAGGAGGGGAATAAAAGGGAACTGAGGATACAATATAAAGATACCACAAAAATACATACTTTTTCATTCAAAAAATAAGAGACCGTGAGGTACAGCATCATAGCAGTATCATTCTTCACCTTCAAAACAAATTATTTTACTTGATACTAAGTTATTTTTAAATTATCCTGCTCTAAATTCCCAGGTTATTATACTTGCAGAATGAATTGCTAATAAGCATAAAAGTCACTAGGGGGCAGCAGAGCACAATGAATGGAACACAATATGTAATGAGATTCACTATATTACTTCAGAATTTTTATTTTGAAATAATGTCACAATGCACAAATAACACAGAAATCTCCTGTATAGCCTTCATGCAGAATTCACCAATTTATAACATTTTAGCCACATTTATCTTATCATTCTCTTTCTATATATGTACATGTAAATTTTTCTAAAACATTTGAGAATTTGTTGTATACATTATATCTTAAAACTGCAGTGTATTTCCTCTCTTATCTCACTAAGGTACACTTATCAAAATAAAGAAATTTACATTGACACAATTATAATCTAATTTACAATCCATAATCCAATTCTGTCATACCAATTATGTTCTCATTTTCATTTGTTTCAAGGTATCTTTGATTTCTTCCTTGGTCTGTTAACCTATTCATTATTTAGAAACATGTTACTTAAGCATCCATCTCTTTGTGTGTTTTCCATTTTTGTTCTTGTGATTGACTTCTAGTTTCATACTATCATGCTTAGAGAAGATGCTTGATATGATTTCAGTGTTTTTAAATGTATTGAGACTTGTTTTGTGTCCTAACATGTGGTCTATCCTAGAAAATGGTCCATGTGCATTTGAAAAGAATGTATATTCTGCTACTTTGGGGTGAAATACTCTGAATATATCAATTAAACCCATTTAATTTAATGTGTCATCTATGGCTGTTGTCTCCTTGATTTTTCTGTCTGGAAGATCTATCCATTGATGTCAATGGGGTGTTAAAATATCCTACTGACTATATAACTGTCGATCCTCTCTTTATGACCATCAAGATTTGCTTCATGTATTTAGGTGTACCTGCACTGGGTACATAAATGTTTACAAGGGTTATATCCTCTTGTTGGATTGCTCCCTTTATCATTATGTAATGTCCTTCACTGTCTCTTATTATAGCCTTTGTTTTAAAGTATATTTTGTCAGATATAAGTATTGTTACCCCAGCTATTTTTTCATTTCCATTTGCATGAATATCATTTTTCATCCTGTTACTTTTAGTCTGTATGTATCTTTCGTTCTGAGGTTGGTCTCATGTAGACAGCATATACATGGGTCTTATTTTCTTATCTATTTAGCTACACTATGTCTTTTGACTGGATCATTTAAGACATTTACTATTAAAATGACTATTGATATGTACGTATTTATTGCCATTTTATTCTTTTAACTATGTTCCTGTTGTTCTTCTTTTCTTCTTCCTTTTAAAGAAGACTCTTAAACATTTCTTGTAGCCTGAGCTTAACAGACTAGTACTTCCACAATACTACCCTAACATTTCTGTTCATTTTTCCTCCATAGTACTGCTCTCAATAAGATTGCCTTCTCTCCAAGCAAAACAATTTTTTTAATCCTATAAACAGCCTGACTATTGGGATGGACTATATTGTGCTACTGTAACAAACAATCCCAAAGTATCACCGACTTAAAACAAAGATTTATTTCTTGCTGATGGCATATGACTACTGTGGGTCAGCAGGAGGCTCTCCTCTACAATGTCCTCACTCTAAGAAAGAGCCAACATTTAGAGCAGTTGTCAGCAAGATTTTTCTATAAATGGCCAAAGAATAAGTATTTTCAGCTTTGTGAAATATATGGACTCTGTTGCAACTATTCAACTGTGCTGTTGTAATACAAAAGCAGCTGCAGATAATACATAAACAAATGAGTATGGCTATGTTTCAATAAAACTTTATTTACAAGTACAGGCAGCAGAACATATTTGGCCCACATACCAATCAGAGCACTGCAGGTCATTGTGGTAGAGTGAAAGAAAGCATGAACTCTTAAAACTTCCACTTGGAAGTGACTCATCACTTCAGCTCAAAGCAACTCACATGGTCACACCTAACTTCCAAGGGTAAGGACATAACATGTGCCTGGGAGGAAAAAGAGAAATATTAAGTGGATAATCCTAATGAATACCACAAAGTATATTTTCTTGCTCACTTGTTTCCACTTACTGGAATGCCCATCTCTCCTTTCTCTACAAATTCAAACCATAACCATCTCTCAAGATTCAGTTGCAATGTTACCTTCTCCAGAAACTCCCTGAGTCTCCAAAGACTATATATGCCTCTCATCATCTCTCAAAGCCCTCTTGTCTAACCTTTCTTATATCAAGTGTTTTCTACATTAATAAAGTAAATCGTCTGAGGACCATATATTATATCTTACTGATCCTTTGTATATTCCATAAGACTTAGTACTATGACTTAAGAGGAATTCAATCAATGCTTGTAGAATAAACTAAAGTATTGCTGGTGTCTCTGTTTTTTTTGTATAAGGATTTAAAGTGGCATGTAAAGATACAAACTATATAACATTAAATAAAATAAAAATAGGAGAGAGCAGCAACCTAAGACCACAAGTGAAGATGATACACAAGGTACATATTAAGAAAGCATGTATCTTTTTTGAAGGTGAGGCACAAATTTAGCAGTAAGTACTGTAATAGCCCAGCAGGAGAAAGAAAGAGTCATCTTATCAATCACAGTATCAATAAGATAAATACCTGTTCAGGACAGGCATAAAGTTAAATAAAATATTTTCATATTTTTTAAATAAAGTAATACATTATTTTTAAAAAGGGATCAATAAATGCTTTCTAAACAATAGGGCTAGCATGCAGAAGATGCTGAAAGAATAATAACAACCAGGAAATATTTATTTAAGGATATAAAGGTAAGGTATGTTACAACTTGACTATGAAGAGCCTATAGTAGGCAAAAGAGAACCAGTAAAGTTGTGATCTGGATTTTAGAAAAAGTTTATGGCAATGGTATGGAAAATAGACTGCTCAGTAGACTTTACACTCAGCTAGAGCAAGACTGTATCTGTCTTGTTTACTGCTGATACACTCCGTGCTGACCACAGCATGTCACACATAGTAGACCTTAAGTAAGTATATATTTATTCCAAAAATTGAAAAGAATGAAGTAGAGACACCACCAAGGAAACTGTTGACCAAGGTCAACAGTTAAGGGCCTGAATTAGGCCTTTGTCAGGGGAAAGTGGGGATAGCATCATTACTGAGTGAAGTGTTTATTTAAATGCTAAGTTTTATGATTTATGAACTACAGGAACTTAGCTACAGAGACTAGAGCAGCAATCTGATCACAGAAACACAAAGAACTCTAAAAACAACTACCTGACAATCTTTAATGTATTATATATTATTAAAAAGTAATTCTCGCCGAAACAGGTTTGGCTCAGTGGATAGGGCGTCGGCCTGCAGACTGGGGGGTCCCGGGTTCGGTTCCGGTCAGGGGCATGTGACTGGGTTGCGGGCACATCCTCAGTGGGAGATGTGCAGGAGGCGGCTCATTGATGTTTCTAACTCTATCTCTCTCCCTTCCTATCGGTGAAAAATCAATAAAATATATTTTTTTAAAAAAAGGAAAAAAAAGTAATTCTCAGATCTTTAAAAAGCCTGTATGCCTCAATCTCCAGGGTTGGTTTTTTTTTTCCATAAGAGGTAGTTTTAAGAAAATGTAAGATTGTGATTCAATCTTAATTATAACACAAACTTCAGTTAAGATCAAAACGAGATTTCTGAGACAGCACTATTAAATTCAAAGACTAAAAGAAAGATCCATCAAGCCATCTGAGCTAGATAAGCGAGACATGACTAAAAGAGTTTTTAATACTTTATATTCATATTTTCCCATTCAAGCATGACCTTAAAATAATTTATGAAAGGATGAGGCAATACCTACCGCATAGTACTTTCGTAATATAGCATATAAGTTTTGATATAGCATTGCAGTCAAGAGCAAAGACACTAGATGCAGGCTCCAGTTCAAATTCCAGTTTCTTTGCCTAGCCATGATCTCTGCATTATTCAACATCTCTGAGCTGGTTTCCTCATTTACCTCATAGGATTGCAGTATTAAATGGGTTAATATGTATAAAACTGATTGAATAGGGTCTGGCACAAAGTAAATACTCAATGAATGTTAACTGCTGTTATTGAAATTATCTAGTACAAATATAGGTGAAGGCTAGTCATTTAGCCTGTGCATAAGCCGAGCAAACTACTAGTATCAACATTTCAATTTAGCAACATGCTGAAATTGGACATTCTTAACAACATATGTCCTTCAGGAATATCAAGAATCTCCCATATGCTTAGTACTGGCTGAGCAAGTTATGATCCCATTCTTAACTTGAGTTTACTCCTTAAATCTTCACTTCAGCTTTTTCTACAGGATCCTAGGATGAGTCACAACCTCTCCAGTGAATTCCTGACTTAGCCTCTTTTATAGGCTGTGCCTGGCTGATTCTGGGTGCAGTGCCATGTCTGGCACTCTCTCTTCTGAGAATGCTGATGTGGTGGAATTCAGCTGTGTTTAGGCTCCTTTACCTTGTAATTTTCCACTGTTTCTTTAAAGAGGGATATAAGCACAAAACATGACTGTTAACTGCTGTTATTAAATTTTGTATTTAGCACTATAAAGCTCTCTATAATCCCAAAGGAATTAAGACAGACTTTTGTCATCTATCTTCTAAGAAGCATTATTGACAAGTCCCACCCACACTGCCAATCATGTGAGACTTAAATAAGTTATCCTATATAATAAAGAGGTGATACGCAAATTGCCCATCACTCCAACACACAAGATGGCTGCCCCCATGTGGACACAAGATGGCCAGCAGGGGAGGGCAGTTGAGGGGGACCAGGCCTACAGGGGAGGGCAGTTGCGGGGCACCAGGCCTGCAGGGGAGGGCAGCATCAATCAGGCTGGCAGGGGAGCGGTTAGGAGACTATCAGGCTGGCAGACAGGCGAATGGTTGGGAGCCAGCAGTCCTGGATTGTGAGAGGGATGCCCCAGATTGGAGAGGGTGCAGGCTGGGCTGAGGGACACACACACACACACACACACACAAGATTGGAGAGGGTGCAGGCGGGGCTGAGGGACACACACACACACACACACACACAAGATTGGAGAGGGTGCAGGCGGGGCTGAGGGACACACACACACACACACACACACAAGATTGGAGAGGGTGCAGGCGGGGCTGAGGGACACACACACACACACACACACACAAGATTGGAGAGGGTGCAGGCGGGGCTGAGGGACACACACACACACACACACACACAAATTTCGTGCACCGGGCCTCTAGTCGAATTATAAAAATGTTAAAAGCACCATTTTTCACCTGAGATCTCTAATTCAAATGTACCTGACATACTGTCATCAGAGTGAAATGACAAAATGTTTTTTTAATAGGTTTTTACTGACTTTTAGAAAGAGAGGAAGGGAGGGAAATAAAGAGAAACATCAATGAAAGAAAAACATTGATTGGCTTCCTCCTGCACACCCCCCTCTGGGATCGAACCCACAACCCAGACATGTGCCCTGACCAGGAAGCAAACCAGTGACCTCTTGGTTCCTGGGTCAATGCTCAACCACTGAACCACACCAGCTGGGTGATAATAGATATTTTTTAATACTCCTCCTCTACTTACTACCCATATGTAACACTG
>NW_006299593.1:638436-640274 GCF_000327345.1 Myotis davidii | reverse complement strand
AAAGGGAGGAGAGAGAAACAGAAACATGAATGATGAGAGAGAATCACTGATCAGCTGCCTCCTGACTGGGGATCAAGCCTGCAACGCGGGCATATGCCCTTGACCGAGTCAAACCCAGAACCCTTCAGTCTGCAGGAGGATACTCTAGCCACTGAGCCAAGCCAACGAGGGCTGGGCATATTTTTTGACTTATCTAAACCTCAGTCTCCTTGGCTATATAAAATGAGATATTATGTAATATCTATAATAGCACTGTTTTTCTTAAATGAGTTAACATGCACATCAAGCTCCAATCAATAAATGCTACTTTCTTGCCCGGCTGGCGTAGCTCAGTGGTTTAGATTTGACCTATGAACCAGGAGGTCATGGTTAGATTCCCAGTCAGGGCATATGCCCAAGTTGTGGGCTTGATTCCCAGTGTGAGGGGTGCAGGAGGCAACCAATCAATGATTCTCTCTCATCATTGATGTTTCTATCTCTCCCTCTTCCTTCCTCTCTGAAATCAATAAAAATATATTTTAAAAAAAATAAAATAAATAAATGCTACTTTCTTTCCATTCTTTCCAGTCTCTCCCTACTTTATCCCCACCTCTAAGGAATATAAGATGAAAAAGTTTGGGAGACTAGGATATATGTGTGTGCATTTAGCTTGTTGGAGCACAGCTTGCAGGCATCAGGGTTCTTAAAAAGACCTCAACATCTTCTGAGGTGAATGTGAAATAATGATATCAGTCTCCTACTATTAAATTTTAGCTGTCAACCAAGTTCTTAAAAGTGGGTCTGATTACATGGTTAATGTTTGTATCATGATTAACATTATCGGAAAGAAAACTGCTTCATTCATGACTCAGAGGTCAAAATGTTCTACCTTTCAGGCATACTGTAAAGTTCAGAACTAGTGACTGATGGTGCCAACCTTAATTTTCTGCCAACTATATAAGAAAAGACCAATGTGACTTTTTTCAGTTTTCGAATTGGAGAAGGTCTTAGGTCAGTGATGGTGAACCTTTTGAGCTCGGCGTGTCAGCATTTTGAAAAACCCTAACTTAACTCTGGAGCCATGTCACATATAGAAATTTTTTGATATTTGCAACCATAGTAAAATAAAGACTTATATTTTTGATATTTATTTTATATATTTAAATGCCATTTAATAAAGAAAAATCAACCAAAAAAATGAGTTCGCGTGTCTTCGCCATCACTGCCTTAGGTGCAACTTTCTCTGGTCATCCCAAATCTTAGTTCATCTGACACCAGCTGCCTCTACCATGCCACTGAAGTTCAATTCTAACAAAATCAAAGTTGCATATCTGAGGTGTACCAGTGGGGAAGTTGGTTTCAAGTCTTCTCTGGCCCCACGATTGGTCCCCTGGGCACATCTCCAAAAAAGGCTGGTGATGACATCACCAAAGCAACCATGATTACAAGGGTCTGAATATTATAGTGAAACTGACCATTCAGAACAGACAGTCCCAGATAGAGGTATTACCTTCAACCTCTGCCCTGATCATCAAAACCCTCAAAGAACTACCAAGAGACAAAAAGAAGAAGAAAACATTAAACACAGTGGAAATATCGCTTTTGATGGGGTTGTCATCATTGCCCAACAGATGCAACACCCGATCTTTAGCTAGAGAACTCTCTGGAACCATTAAAGGGATCCTGGGGACAGCCCAATCTGTGGGCTGCAATGTTGATGGCCACCACCCTCATGACATCAATAACCAGCTAGTTAAGAACTACAAAGGAAAATATTTCAATTAAAGATCATTTAACAACAACAACAAAAAAAGAAAGAACCAATGGGATGCCCAAAGAGGAAATAACACAGTGAAAAC
>NW_006299593.1:635323-637877 GCF_000327345.1 Myotis davidii | reverse complement strand
GTGCCCCAGTAGCTTGCTGCCCCCCTCCTGTAGCTCTCTGCCCACTGCCCTGCCCTCCTGTAGCTCCCCCGCCCTCCCCCGCCCCATAGCTTGCTGCCCTGCCTCCTCCTGTAGCTCTCCACGGACCACTTGTAGCTCGCTGCCCCACCCTCCTGCTGATCCATGATCTGGTCATTACCCAGTCAGTCGTTACGCATCAAGGTGTAATGACCATTTGCATATTACAACTTTATTATATAGGATGTTCTATTATATGAACATATTTATCAATCCTACTGTTTTTGGACATCTGCATTGTTTCCATGTTTTAGCATAATTATGTACATTGGTGCTGCCATTTCCTTTATATGTAACCTGATGCAAATGCACAGAACTTCCTTTAGAGCAGTGATCTTCAAAGAGACACAAACCTACATAAAGGATACACAAATAATACACAGAGACATTCCAAATGGTAAGTAAGCATATAGTTTCTCAATAATCCAATTTCAGACTCATAATTTCCATATATACTCCTTCCTTAATCCAATCTGCCTAAAACAGGCTACATTTATAATACAGTAACTTTAAGAAATAATATTGATTAGTTCTGCCTCTTTCCTTACTCCCTGCCCATCCCAAACCCTAACTATTACTACGATACATTGGTTCCGAATATAAAATTCATAGGAGGGTAAAATGCTTAGCTTGAGGGGAAGGAAAAATTAACAAGTCAATTCTATAATAATGTGATAAATTATTATATATGAGTTATGAACAATGTTCTTTAGAAGCAAAGAAAATTACTTAACTACCTGGAAGAGTTATGGAAAAGAGATGGCAGATATTTAAAGTAGGCCTTGAAGAGTGGGTATGGGTGTCAGATGAAAAATGATCGAATGGACAATCCTTGCAAACAGTCAGTGAGATATAAGTGGATGTAACTAGGTACAGCTTCAGGAAAAACGATTAAAGTGGGTAAATGAATTGGGAGATGAGCCCTTCTGTCACTGGAAAGGTAAAGATTTACACTAGAAAGAACAGGGTACATAAAAAAAGAAGATGCCATGATAATTTGTACTTATAATAACAAATAGGATGTGGGTAAAAAGTTGCTAGATATTATGTTAAGACATATTAATAAAGTGGAAGAGAAGAGAATGCTGAGGGCACTAAAGCTCAGCCTCAATCTCTCCACTGGAGCCACATGTGCCAGTAGGAGCTGCTCTAAATCTTATCCCAAAAGGAGTTGTCCACGGGTAAGACTGCTCCTCAGTATGGGGATAAGAGATGAATACAAATTTATGAACAACTACCTGTCTTCCACTATCCACTGCCATGTTGCTCAGTAAACCCATTAATCACCATATAAATAGAGAAATCCTATAGCATGCCTTATAGATCTGCCCTTGTTAGAAACAGACAAAATTTTGATAAAATAGATAAGCTGCCATTTGATTTTTTATTTGGAGCTCAAACTACAACCACTTTCTCTATGTATGGCACCTTAAATATGTAAGGCATGAGTCTCCAAACTGGCATATGGGCCTCTTAACCCAGCTCAGTATCAGCTGCTCTGGAATGATAACTGCTTAGCTTTGAGGTGACCATCCCTCCAGAACAGGGGTCCTCAAACTGTGGCCCACCATAAACATTTATCCGGCCTGCCGGGTGTTTTTGCCGCCGCTGCCTGTCCTGCTTAAAAAAGTTTGAGGACCTCTGCTCCAGAACTTTAGTGAATGTCCAACAACCCTAAATGCAATCTTGAAATTCTCTTCATTACCTAAATTTTAGTATACCACCCAGATATTTTGGTGAAATGTGGAGCAACAAAGGAAAAAAAAAGTTATTCATGTAAAATCCAGTAATAATAAAAAACACTTTAATCAGGCCTCGCTGGTATGGCTCAGTGGTTGAGCATCAACCTATGGACTAGGAGGTCAGTTTGATTCCCAGTCAGGGCACAGGCCTGGATTACAGTCTTGATCCCGTGTGGGAGATGCAAGAGGCAGCCAACGAATGATTCTCTCTCACCATTGATGGTTTTCTCTCTCTCTCCCTCTCTCTTCCTCTCAAAACTCAATAAAAGTATTTTTTAAAAAACACTTTAATCAGTCAACTTTATAAACTTCTATGTCCTTTGTCCAATTCCTAGAGTAGGTGATGATAGATTATAACCTAAGCATAAGCATTTGAAAGAGTTAAGTGACTGTTGTTTGATAAATGATGAAAATAAACTCTGAGTATCCACCATGACTCATTTTCTATAGTCGGATGCTGGAAACAAGGCTCTTAACCACTACACTATACTAAAATTTAGGTAATGAAGAGAATGAGACAAGATAATTTCTCTACAATACCTTTTATAAACTCTATGGTTCTGAAAAGACCTAAAATCAAATGATGTTAAATAGAATTTCTCTATCTACCTAAAGGAACAAGTAATACCCTCTTCCTTCTCTTTCTCACTGTGGTGATTTCAAGTAACCAGTTTATCAGAGTTGGAAAAGAAACACAGTTTCTGTGATGCACAGTTCAGGAACAAACATAAAAAATAGGTATTTGGGCTTGGGAG
>NW_006299593.1:618367-635307 GCF_000327345.1 Myotis davidii | reverse complement strand
CTCTGGTCAAGGGCATGTGCCTTGGTTGCGGGCACATCCCCAGTGCGGGGTGTGCAGGAGGCAGCTGATCGATGTTTCTCTCTCATTGATGTTTCTAGCTCTCTATTCCTTTCCCTTCCTCTCTGTAAAAAATCAATAAAATATATTTTAAAAAAGAAAAAAGAAATAATGTAATATATGCCTCAAATCAGAAAGCCCCTGTTCTCAGTAGGAAATAATGCCACAGAAACAAACTCTACATAGAACAACAGTTTCTGTTGAGCCACAGAAAGAAAACATCAGCATCTCTATTATCAATATCTTAACCTCCTCTTTTTAAATTTCTATTTTTCTGCATATGTTTTATAATATATATTTTTAGTACTTGCATATAATTTATAAATAAATACACCTAAGGAGGATAAGTGTACTCATTGTTTACTGATAGTAATACACGGTCAAAAAACAGACAATGAGCAAAAATAACAATAATAACATCACTAAAGAGATGACTTTTAAGTTTCTTTTTATACCCTAAAGTCTTAGGATATTCTTAGTTATGTTAACAGATTACCAGGTGATTCCTACAGCACTATGTTGACTGCCTGTACCCTGCAATAAAAGCCATTTTCAGAAACTTTCAACTAAACGTGAATGAAGGATAAATAATGCATTTGTCATCTGAAAAGTTCCTTTCTGTATAATCAGTATAAGTATATGTCCAGGACAGTGCTTTGAGGCTCACCAAGTTTAAATAATCTTATCAGAACTAGTACAGCTATGGTTCTCTACTGATCCCTGAAATATTAAAATTTTTATTTGCAATGAAGAGACTCATTGTTCTTACCTAGAAAAAAAAAATTTCCTACCATAAGACTGGAGTAAAGAAAGTTACTATCTTTAAACCATTTCAGCTTACAGGCAGAGCACAGGAACTTAGTGGAAGTGTTAATTCACACTACTTCCCTTGCTGGAGGACAATTTGGCAATATGTATGAAAATTTTTTATGAAATTTGCCCTAACCGGTTTGGCTCAGTGGATAGAGTATCGGCCTGCGGACTCAAGGGTCCCAGGTTCGATCCAGTCAAGAGCATGTACCTTGGTTGCAGGCACATCCCCAGTGGGGAGTGTGCAGGAGGCAGCTGATCGATGTTTCTCTCTCATTGATGTTTCTAACTCTCTATCCCTCTCCCTTCCTCTCTGTAAAAAATCAATAAAATATATATATTTTTTAATTTTGATGAAATTTATACCAATAAACTGGGAATAAAAACCTCAAAAATATTCAAAATATCAGAAATAAAGCAGCAGTTCCACCAGAACTTGACTAATCTTGATACAAAAAGAATAACAAAACTTGCAAACCCAACTTTAGAAACAACAGTTCTAGATGGTGAATACTATCAAAAAGCCTGTTGCTACCCAGGGCAACCTTCTGGAAACTGAGCAATGACAAATGAACTTGGAATCCCAGTTGACCACATACTGATAGAATCACAACTGAGTAATACCCAAATCTCTGGCAAAGATGTGAGCTTTAGTCAACATACTCTGAATCTATTAACAGAATACAAGCATTAAGTCATCTCAGCATGCACATTAAGACCTAAGAATTGACAAATTGTGAACAAACTAAACACATAAAAAAAAAAAGTCCAAACAATCTCATAGCAAATTCACTTGAGAGCTCTTTTCTCCAAGAAAAGAAAAAATAATGCTGTCAGTATTAAAACAAGGAAAATGTGGGAGAGATAATAAATATAGGAAGAGGATACATATAGGAATAGTGCACTTAAAATTATTGCATCTACAAATACAACTTTAAAAAGAGGTCTCACAGTTTTGTAAAAAATTGAAAATACTTAAAAATAGGGTCTATGCTTACCCATTTGGTATCTTTCCCCTCTTCAAGATACTTGCCCAATTTCTGCTGGAAACCTGTCCTAATGAATTTAGAAATCTATATTACCTATACTGTAAATAGCTCAGCTATCCATTATATAACCTGCACAACTGTACAAAGCAACCATACTGAAGAATTAACCTAAAAAGACCATACCTGAACCTCCACAGTGAATTAGACATCTTTAGGACATCTGACTATAAAGTTCCCAGAGGTTAGGCTGACTGGAGCCTCCCGCTATATGCATAACCTATACCCTCACCTTTCCAAGTAACTAATGACTAGGCTATACAGCTCTGGGGTTCTAGCTACAGACAAAGAACAGCAAGCTGTCTCTGGCCCTTGGCTTCCCATCAAACAGGATGCTGCTGCTTTGACTATGGATTCTAGTACAACAAGTTAGATAATTTTGCTACAGACTCATTCTCCTCATTTACTTCAGAGTTTATTTAATTTTACTCACTTGTTTTAAATAGGTCTCGTTGCCTATTTTGTCTGTTAGAGCTCTGACAAAAAGAGACAACGGTCTGATCCAGCCTGTCCTACAGCCATGAAGAAATGAGTGGTCTAGTTACTAGCAAATTTAGCGACAACAGATTGACTTGAATGAAAGAGTCTTTAAATTTTTTATTTGATGAACAGAATCCAACAGTGCAAAATGTTAGTACCAGAAAAAAATCTGCTCAGGTATACAGCAATCTGGATTTTGCAGCCCCTCTTCACTTCTGGACCAAACAGGTGATCATTTCTCTTTCATTTAACTTGTAAAAGAGCTACTGCAGAGGCCATCCCCATGAATGATTGGCCTTAGAGGACAAGTAAACTGACTAAAACAGGGAGGATCAAGGGAATTTCAAGGTCTTTCTAGTAGCATGCTATAATGAAATGAAGCCTTTTCATCTCCACCTCAAGTATATTGAGAAATTTCTATCTGCTTCTCCTATCAACAAACTGTTGCAATTTAAAACTGATCCTACACAACATGGGACTTGTCCTAGTTTGTCAAAGACTGCCAGGCAGCAAAAAATAAAACTCCTAACCAAGTTTGTGTAATAACATGGGAAATAAAACTGCAAAAAGGACACCTGAATTTTTTTTAGAATTTATTGTAAACTTCTGACTTTTTTAAATAAGTCTGGTTAACAAGGGCAAATTCTGGGTCATGCTGTACAAATTTGATAATTAAAACCAATGACAATTTAAATTTGGCATACTTTGGGGAGGCTATTTTCCCAGCTTAACAAACTGCCAGAATGTTGTATATTGAAAAGAGACCACTACCTAATACTGGCCAAAGGCCTCCATACTATACAAATGTCTTAAAAATTCAAGCTAAATACAGCCCTTAGAAAGATTTCCTTCTTCTAGAATTATTCAAGAACCACTTTGCCAATTTACCTACTCCTCATGAGTGGTCTTTTCTGACTGAAATACCGTCTGAGTCATTATTTTAAAGGACAATATTTTGCTCGTCCTCAGTAAAAAATGTATAATCCAATACAATTACATGCCAGCATCCGCAATAAATGCAGTCAACATTATGCAAGGAGCTGGCAAACTTGAGGCATAGCTGTTCTAATACAGATCATATAAAGTAAAAAGAAAGAATATTGACTACATGAGGCTTTTTTTGACCCTTGCTCAGCTTAAGACTCTAGGTAAAATTTTTATGACTTCAAACAAAAAGAAATCCTTTTCTGATCCTTAGAGCCTACTCCTTAAATGTGGCACAGGAGTTGGGAACTGCAGACAAAATTTTCTGAAAAATCAGATGATAATTTTCAGTGAGATAAACAAGGATTTTTGTTGTTATTGTTTAGTCCATACCCTAAGGATTTGATTACTCTTTGGCTTTAGCTAAATGTATGCCTTTCTTCTCCTCTGCTTTCCCTTACTACCACTACCCCCACAGAAAATGAAAAGCAGTATCTTATATGCCAATTATATGGCTTTAGGTATGACCTTAGAAAACTAGCCTTAATACGTAATTATTGCCAAAAGGAATAATTCCAAGCCCTGGTCAGGTAACTCAGTTGGTAGAGCACAGTCCCAATACACCAAAGTTGTGGGTCTGATCTTCAGTCAGGGCACATACAAGAAGTAACAAATGAATGCATAAAGAGGTGGAACAACAAATCAATCTCTCTCTCCTCCTCTTTCCCCTCCTCTCTCTAAAATCAATAAATATTTTTTAAAGAATAAATTCAGACCAACTGTAGGCAGTCCTTGATTCACTCAATAAATAAATTCCTGGAAGCCTATGTACTAAAAGCAAATATTGGTAAATCAATGCATACTTCCCAAAAGTAATTCACTGATACTGAAGTGTTTAAAGATGATATGATATCTAGGATATACTTCAAAATTAGACAAGGTAGGCAGTGGGAGAAAGGGTAAGCAGTGAGAGAATCAGATGAAACAAAATTTGTTGTATGTTTAACTGTTAGGACTGTAACAAAGGTACATAGAGATTTAATATATTATTTTCTTGAATTTTTTGGATTTTAGATTTTCCACAGTAATAATTTGGAAACAAAAAAGAATGGGGCAGAAATTGGTTGTACCTATCAAAATTTTAAATTTACAAAGCTTAAACTCAGTAATCCCACATTTAAGAGTCTATCTTACAGAAATATCACTATCAATATGTAAAGAGATATTTATAAGGCTACATTATTGTTTGTTAGAACAATATAGGGAGGGAAAAGGAGACATTTTCTAAATGTCCACCACAGAGGAGTATGTAATTCCATACAACAGAATATTCTGCAATCATTTGAAAGAGCTAGACGTTTTAACTTATAAAGATATCTGACATATATATTATTAAGTAGAAAAAAATAGATGGGTATATGGTAATTCTCACTTAAAAAGAAAAACTATAAGACTACATGTATATCAAATGTGTGTGTGTACATGCTTGTATAAGCAAAGAAAAAAAGTCTAGAAAACTACACATCAAGCTAATAATAATGCTTTAAATGGGGGAGTTTAGGAGAGGGAATTTTACTCATGTACTTCTAAATTGTGGTTTTTTTTTCACAATCTATCTATATATAAGCCTAATATGCTAAGTGTCCCCTCGGGAGTTCGACCGACTGGAAGTCTGATGGCTCGCTATGATGTGGCTGACCACCAGTGGGTGGCACAGAACAAAGGAAGGCCCCGGCCAGCAATTGGCAGCCACTAGGGACCCTGCCAGTGCACAAATTTTATGCACTGGGCCTCTAGTAAACTTATAAAACTTAAAAATATTTTAAAATCCATTACAATTTTAAAATAAAGTATGTGGTACATAAAAGTTTCTCCATAAACAAAAGGAAATTTTAAATGAGTCAGCTAGGAATGCCACATCCTCATGATATGACATAAAATAATTTCATAAAAATAGAAAATAATAAAGCTTGAAGGAAAATCATGTAAACTACTCCACTTTCAATAAAATATGAACAGAAAAGAAGAACTGAAAACATTGGGACACTCAAATAAGTTTGCAAAACTTCTAGAGGATAGTCTTGGATAGAGAGAACTGAGGCAGACTGGGTGACAGAAGACTGGCAGTATAAAACAAAAGAAGGAAGCAAAAGACTGAGAGAAAATATAGTTACATAAGTGGGAAAGGGTCATCACATTTTATGAAAACAGTATTAAAAATAAGGGTAAAGGCCCGGCCAGTGTGGCTCAGTAGCTGAGGGCCAACCTATGAAATGGTAGGTCATGGTTCAATTCCCAGTTGGGGCACACGCCCAGGTTTGGGGCTCAATCCCCAGTGGGGGGCATGCAGGAGGCAGCCAATCGATGATTCTCCCTCATCATTGATGTTTCTCTCTCTGTTCCTTCTCTCTGAAATCAATAAAAATATTTTATTTTTTTTAAGAATAGGGGTTGAGGATGGGACAGAGCAGTTAGTGGCTATGGAAAATTTTTAGAGTTGTCCTTCATTTTAAAAAATCTAGTGAATATCTTTTTTTTCTATAAGGGGTTGGTCTGTTCCCAGTAAAATTTATTTATGCACACTGCCATTTCCGTGTGTGTGTGTGTGTGTGTGTGTGTATGTGTGTGTGTGTGTGTGTTGTATGTGTGTTTTATTGATTGATTTTAGAGAGGAGAGAGAAATATCAATTTGTTGTTCCACTAATTGATGTATTCACTGGTTGATTCTAGTATGTGCCCTGACCAGGGATCAAACCCACAACCTTGGTATATCAGGAAAATGCTCAAACCAACTGAGCTACCTGGCCACGGCATAAATATCTTCTATTTAATGTATACTGGCTTCACCCTAGAGGGTAACAACTTGAGCCAGCAGGAGTAACTCTGGTTTCCAGACCTCCATTTCAATGTGATGAGACAACCACATGCATTTACTGTCCTTTCTCCTGAAACCCCTTACAGAAAAAGGTATAAACCCATTACTCCAAAAGAACAAGAAAAGACCCTACAGCCAACAAGAAATAGCAACAAATTTCTGGAAGACAAAAGCTGATAAACAGCAGTAAGGATGAAACAGGGTAGCACAAAAAAAGAGTCTTTGCCAAAGAAATGAAATCCAAAAGGGAGTTTGAGAACCAACCATAATCATGGAGATCAGGACTCAGAATGCCAACAATAATGGAAGCACTGAAAACAAACAGATTAACTGAAAGAGTAAATAGTCAAACCCCTGCACACTTACTCCATACATGGATATTCAAGGAGCCAAAGCTAATCCTAGGCAAGGCATCATGGGATTTTTCTCTGGAGAAGTAATGTAGCCTGCGAATATACTAAAAACCATCAAACTGTTCACTTTAAATAAGTAAATTTCATAGTGTGTCAATTATATCTCAAAAAAAGCTATTTTGAAAAAAGAAAAAGCACCAATTTTTCTTCTTTTCCATAGTGGAAAATCAATTAAAATTGAATGTGAGTTTTTATTAATTATTAATATAGAAACTGACTTTTTACTTTATGTTTAAGAGATCTTTTAAAAATAAACTTCATTTGTGATGAAAAAACATTCACCTTAATAAACATTAATTCCATGTTTCATTTCAGTTTCCTCTTCAAGTAAAATTAAATGTAATACTTTTTAATAGAAACAGCATTATAGTGTATCCAATACCCAATTTCTATGAAAATTATTTTCTTCTATTCACCCTCCTATTTGCATATTTGTGTGAAGTGATGTTGATCTGGAATGATGTTCACTAAAAGTGAATAATGGTCATTTCTCAAAAACAGATTTTTGCCTGATATGTATTTGTGTCATCTTTACAGTTTTCTATTCTGCTTGGTTTTACTTTCACTGATTAGCAAGCATCACAATTAGAAAAGGAAAAATAATTTAAAAATTAAAAGACATATAATATGTCTCTCATTCTAAGAAGGTGAAGCAGACATAGTTTTTGCTGTTCTTCCCACTACATATAACTAAAAACTCTAGACATCATATACAAAACAAACATTAAAAGATCTGAAAGGTGGAAGAAGAAGGCAGATAGGCTTGGGACCTCAGGACCAAAGAAACAACACTGGTAAGTTTCCTGAATTTTCTTTTTGCTACATATCCCAGCTTGAAACTAAAGAGACATAATCAGGTGCAAACAAACAAACAAACAAAGCCCTAACAAAAGCTTGTTCTCTCTATCCAAAGATGACAAAAGAGGTGGCCTACCAAAATAGAAGACATTGACACAATCATTGTTGTGTTCTAGACAAACACGACAGAAAAAACTGTGGCCCCACCCACATTCACATAAGCACAGGCAGAGAGGGAGCCAAGATTTCCACCCTCCAGAAGCACCCAATACCCTGGTCAGGGTGTCAGAAAAGGCCAAGAAGGGAGCTGGGACTCTCACCCCCAACAGATGGTTACAATCCCCTCTCTCACACAATGTTATTAGCAGAGACCATAAATGGAGCCAGGACTCTCAGCTCTAGCAGATGAGGAGCCCCTCTCAGGTCAACAGAGTCCAAGAGGGGAACATGGACATCTCCCTCCACCTAGCAGTAATGAAGCATTAATCCACATCTCTGGCCAGAGCAGTGTCTAAGAAAGCTAGCTAAAGGGTAGGTTTAAATGAGAAACAGGGTCTCAAAACATGATATGAAACTGTACAGGTTTCAATTAAAAATCATTCTTCACACCAAGAACAAGGAACTTGTCAAAGTAATGAAAAAGATAATCAGTAGATGCCAGAAATGACAGAGATGTCAGAATTATCTGATGACGTTAAAGTTGTTATAACAAAAATGGTTCAACAAACAATTATGAACACACTTGAAACAGATTGAGACCCTGGGGGGGCGGGGGGGGGGGCGGAATAGAGCAAAGAATTACCAAATGGAGAGTTTAGAACTAAAAAATACAATAACTGAAAAGAAAACCTCAATAATAGCCTCAGAAAGAACAGAGGCAAGAATCAGTAACTAAGAAACAGAGGCAAGAATCAGTGAATTCAAAGATATAACAATAGAAATTACATTACCTGAACACGAGAAAATAAAATGAAAGAAATAAACAGCATCCCAGGAGCTGTTGGACAATAACAAAAGATCTAACATTTATGTCACCAGAGTCCCAAAATGAGAGTGGAAAGATGACAGAGTGGGAAACTATTTGAAGAAATAATGAATTAAAACTTCCCAAATTTGGCAAGGGACATATAAACCTACAGACCCTTAAAGAAGTTCAGCAAACCCAGACAGGATAAACCCAAAGAAATCCATGCCAGGACACATTGTAATTAAACTCCTGAAAACTAAAGACAAAGAAAAACAAAATCTTAAAAGTAGTCAGAGAAAAGTGACACCTTTTCTACAGGGAGAAAATAACTTGAATGACGGCAAATTTCTCATCAGACACCATGGAGGCCAGAAAGAAGCGGCACAACACTTTCAAGTGCTAACGGAAAAGAACTGCCAGCCCAGAATCCTACACGCAGCAGAAATGATCGCTCATTCCTTTTCAGATGAAGTAAACTAAGCCAGTCTTATGTAAAGAGAATTTGCTGCCTACTCTTTAAAAAAAATGTCTACAGGAACTTCTTTAAACAGAAAGGAAATGATTTTTTTTAACAGGAATCTTGGAACATAAAGGAAAAAAGAACACAGTAAGCAAAAATATGGGTGAATATAACAGGTTTTACTTCTCTTGAATTTTCTAAATTAGATTTGCTGCTTGAAGCAAAAATTAAAACAGTTTGACATAGTCCTAAATGTCTATAGAGAAAATATTTAAGATGGTTATAAATAGGAGAGGATAAAGGAACATAACGGGAAGTGAAGTTTCTATATTTCACTCAAACTGGTAAAATGATGACACAGGTAAACTGTGATAAGTTATATACTAAATAATGTTAACAACTAGAGAAAACACCAAAAAACTGTACAAAAAGGTACATTCAAAACCAGTATAGATAAATCAAATTATAATTTTAAAAAATGTTCAAGTCACTCAAAGCAAAGCAAAAAAAAAAAATAGAGAAACAAAAAAGGAGAGAATAAACATAAAACAACAAATAAAAAGCAGAGTTGAGCCTTAGCATATCAATAATTACATTAAATATAATACCCCTCACAAATATAAACATAAATATCCCTAAGAAACTATTGGCAAATAGAATTCAGAAGTATATAAAAAGAAATATGCATACACAATGACTAAGCTAACAGTGACTAACTATTCCAGGGAGGCAAGCTCTTTTGCTGTGTTTGTTTTTTTATTAAAAAGCTGTGGGGTAAAAGTCTTCCAGTTTTGATCTTGTTTGTATACACTTGAAACATGACAAGCTCTGTGATAAAAGCATATCTTTTAGCACTATAATGAGCAATGACACTATTAACAAGCCCACAACCCGGGCATACGCCCTTGACTGGAATCGAATCCGGGACCCTTCAGTCCCCAGGCCGACGCTCTGTCCACTGAGCCAAGCCAGCTAGGGCTATGTAGTATTTTGTTTTTGTTTTTGTTTTTTTGTTTGTTTTTGTTTCTTTCTTTCTTTTTTCTTTTTTTTTAATTTTTTTATTTCTTTTTTTTCTTTTCATTTTTTTTCTTGTTTTTCTTTATTTTGGGCTATGTAGTTTTTAACTTACAAAGTCAGTACGTGTTTTGTTAGGTTTATACCTAAGTATTTCTTTTTTAAAAAGTGATTATAAATGGTATTGTATTTTTAATTTTGGTGTCGATGTATTAAGTGTTAGTATGTAGAAATATAATTAATTTTTGTATGTTTATCTTGGATCATTGTGACTTTGCTGGCCTTCATCATTTCTCTAACAATAGAACATTTTTCTAGTATTCAGAACACTGGAAGTATCTAAACTCAAAAAAAAAAAAAAACGACAGAAGTGCTCTAAAAAAAAAAAAAGGTTTTTGTTAATGTCATTGTTTTGCCATGATCTAAAGATCAAGCTGATTATCAAACCATGGTATCGACCAAAGGTAAATTCACTACAGTGCAATGTGCATATCAATGTGATATCTTCAAGACTGAAATAGTTGGTTGTTTCAACAGTCATAATCCATATGTATCACCACAAATCACATTAAGGTAATTTAATTGGTTACACGTGACAGTTCTTGCTCACAGATGTTTCACTAGATAATGTATTTTAAAGTTCTAAATTATAATTATGCTAACATATATTATATGCTTAAACTTCTTTTAACAATCATTATGTCCTTGAGAGTTACATATCTCAACTTTTTTTTAAATTCTAAATCTAGAACAAGAAGTTTCCAGACATTCCAAGTAAATAACCTTCCTAATAAGACACATATTTTCCTGCCAGTATATTCTAAATTATATAGCTTAACGCAAAACACCTATAGTTATTTTACTTGTTGGCAATTTTTTAAATGGCTAACATGGGTTGGGTGTTGTTGTTGGTTTTGTTTTTTAATATATTTTTATTGATTTCACAGAGAGAGAGAGATAGAAACATCAATGATGAGAGAGAATCACTGATCAGCTGCCTCCAACATGCCCCTGACAGGGGATCAAGCCCACAACCGGGGGCATGTGCCCTGACCAGGAATCAAACTATGACCTCTGATTCATAGGTTGACCAACACTCAACCACTGAGCCACACCAGCCAAGTGGGTGTTGTTTTTTAACATCAAAATTAAGATTATTCGCCCTGGCCAGTGTGGCTCAATTGGCTGGACATCATCCTGTGGACAGAAAGGTTGCCGGTTCTATTCCTGGTCAGGGCACATGCCAAGGTCGCAGGCTCAATCCCCAGTAGTGTGCTTGCACAAGGCAACCGATGTTTTTCTCACACCCTGGGCACGAGATTACATGGTCAGCGGCCGGCAGTGCCCCGTTCGGTCCATCAGGCCGCCCGCCTCCCACATACAGAGACTCTCCACGTGCAGTGGTTCTCTCTCTCTCATACAAAAAAAGTTTTTTAAATCCTTGGGTGAGGATTAAAAGTAGTACTTATGAAGAATAACTAATGTATAAGCAATGCATACAGTCTTTCAGATCAGAAATCATAGAGACTGAACACATGCATTTTACTTAGGAAAGTGTCTGTAGCATTTATAAGTCTCTCAAAGTGATCAATGATCCAAAAAAGGAAGAGAGGAATAATGCACTTTCCAACTCCCAATATAAATATTATCAAATCTATGCCTTAATTAAGCCAAAACCAGCAGAAAACTGTATTCCTCTGGCTCTCTGGAAAACTGCTTTTACTGAATTGTGCTTTGGTTATGCCATATGCTTTCGCTAAAGGACAATTCAGGAAACAGCCTGTCACATATTGCTGCATTGACTGTATGGATACTAAAGTTACATTATATAGGACCTTCTTTGTGAGGACATATGGGAGAAACAGTTCTCTGGTCTAACTCAGAACCAAGAATAGTTGTGCTTCTCCTAAGTAACTACTTTTTTATTTTATAACAACATAACTCAAATAACTGAACATGTCTCTTTTTTGTACTAGTTGCTAGAAAACCTAGTGACAAAGTGATGGCCTACCTTTAAAAAATGTACAGGCCTTCAAATACAATTTTTTGTGTGCATCTAATTTCCCTCCATGTCTTTTTCTTTTTGGAATTCAGTAAGTGGCTTCTCCACTAAGAAATTACACTTTGAGCTCTGGCTGGGTAGTTCAGTTGGTTGGAGCATCATCTGGATGTGCCAGTGTTGTGGGTTCAATATCTGGTCAGGGCACATGCAAGAATCAATGAATGAATGCATAAATAAGTGGAACAACAAATATCTTTCATATCTCTCTCTCTCATTCTCTCAAATCAATAAATAACTTAAAAAAGAAAAAAAGAAGTTACACTTTGACTCAATACCTCTCGATACATCAAAAATGTATTCTTGCCTGGTTGGCATGGATCAGTGGTTGACTGTCAACCTATGACTCACAGTTGGGTCAGGGCATATACCCGGGTTGTGTGTTTGATCCCCTATGGAGCAGCAAGAGGCAGCCAATCAATGATTCTGTCTCATCATTGATGTTTCTATCTCTCTCTCCCTCTCCCTTCCTCTCTGAAATCAATAAAAATATATGAAATAAATAAATAGCCAAAATAGCCTGGCCTGGAAGCTCAGTTGGTTAGAGCATCGTCCCCATACACCAAGGTTAGGGCACATAGAAGAACCAACCAATGGATGCATAAATAAGAGGAACAAATCTCTCTCTCTCTCTTTTTCTCTTTCTCTCTCTCTCTCTCTCAAAATCAATAAATAAAATAGCCAAAACATTTAAATTTCCCATTATTGTTGCTTATTTCTTAGCTGAATGTCCCTTAATTCAAATATTGGAACCAAGTCGATGCAACATCAGTTGGTCTTTAAGTAACTGTCTTCCTTGTTTTTGAAATACTACAGCAGATACTACCACATTGCAAAAACAGCTTTACTCTTCTTTCCCACAGCAAGAGCAGACACTTAAGAAATGACCTATTAGACACCTTAGGTCTCAAAATGTTTAAGCTCAGGTATGTGTGTGTAACTCAATTTCTACTAACTCCTCCCCCTCAATATTTTTGCTTCTCCTCTCCCCGCACCACAAGCAAATTTGAAATGTCATCATTGCTCAGCTTCTTAATCCAGATTCACACATTTCATAGATAAGCCACTCACTAATTCTATCTCTCTAAGTTGCTTTCAGCTGAAAGCTTGATTTTGATATGTGATTAAATCAATCATTACATGATTAACAGATACTGCAAACTATCAACTTCGATGATATAAAGAACCAAAATATCTTTATTATCCTCAATGTCCAGACTATGCAAACTCATAAATACAGAAAGTAATGATTGACTGGGGAGGGAGGGGAGACAGAATATAAAATGACTGCTAATAGGTATAGGATTTCTTTTTGGAGTGATGGAAATGTTCCAAAATTAGATTATGGTGACTTTTGCACAACTGTGAGTATACTATAAAACACGGAATTGTACACTTTAAATGGGTGAACTATATGGTATATGAATTGCATCTCAATAAAGCTATTTTTAAAGGTATTGTATTTTACTGTTAAACTTAAAAGTTATATGGTATTGGAAGGAAACTAGGCTTTGGGTGGTAAGCACACAACAGAGTATAGAGATATCAAATTATAATGTTGTATATCTGAAATTTATATGTTATTAACCAATGTCACCTCAATAAATTTATTTTTTTAAATTTAAAAACAAAATCTGAAATAGCAATTAAGAATAAATGTTAACTGCTAGTATCCACAGAACAAATTAAGGAAATGGCCTACTGAATAGTGATATGAGAGAAAACTAGAAATACAGAGATGGGAATATGGAGCTATTATACACGAGTGATTTGCAATCAATATTTTAGCATTAGTGCTACAAAGCTGGAATCAATATTATTTTAAAAACAAGACAGGACCCAGTATCTTATGAGCCTCTTTCCTCATCTGCAAATTCAAGGCTTGCAACTAACAAAATAATATTTAAGATGAAGAAAGAGATGGCTGCTTTCCCAAAAGGATTTACTAGGCAAAAGCCTCTATGTGCATATATGCTTGGGCCTTTAAGAATTACAATAAAAAAGGAGAGGCACTCCCTTATGATATGTGGAATTGACTAACATTGCATGATTATTCAATATTAACATAAGGAATTATATAATGAAAAAGTCAAGCTACTGTGACTCTTTAAACAAAAAGGAATGACTGGAAGAATAATTTGGTATACAAGGGAAAGAAAGCAAGTAATGATTCACAAGTAATAGCTGGCAAAAGAAAGAGTTGGTCTGGTTAGGCAAATATAGCTAGGTGGATTTCTGTAAAGAGCAGGAATTTTAGGTATAGACATACTAATCTTATGTCTGCTATCAATTTATTGTTTCTGTTCTTTCATTCCTCTTCAGTTACAATACCTACCTCAGGAATAGCTAAGAATCTGGTGCCTAAAAGGGGCTAGCTCAAAAGATGGGAGAAAGAGAAAAGACTAAGAAGGCTAGAGGAGCCGTAGCCAGTTTGGCTCAGTGGATAGAGCGTCGGCCTGCGGACTGAAGGGTCCCAGGTTCGATTCCAGTCAAGGGCATGTACCTTGGTTGCGGGCACATCCGTCTGTGCATGCTACTGTCTCTGAATGGGAAAACGAAAAAAGGTGAGATCAGCCCCTATGAATATGGGCAGAGGCAAGCTAGACTAAAGACAAAGACAGTGCGTACTACTTGTATTATTAGATGTTTAAGTGATTGAATCTTGGGCCTGACAGTAAGATTTAGGGTTATCTGCCAAAGATAGGATAAGGCCAAAAATGGAAAGCCCCTAATAATGATACAGCGAGTTAGGAAAAGCAATTAGAACTGATAGGATAATGCAGAGGTTCTCAAACCGTTTTTTTTGTTGTTGTTGTTGTTGTTTTTTTTTACCATGTCCACTTAGGGCAAAAGATCCCTTAATTCATCTAACCCCATAAAACCCCACTTTCCAGTGAGAAAAGAACTCAGTGATAACAATGAAGTAAGTTTTATACATATATATAGTTTTTTTAATTGATTTCAGAGAGGAAGGGAGAGAAAACAAAACATCAACAATGAGAAAATCACTGATTGGCTGCCTCCTGCATGCCCCAAGGGCATCGACCCTGCAACCTGGGCATATGCCCTGACCAGGAATCAAACCGTGACCTCCTGGTTTATAGGCTCAACCACTGAGCCATGCTGGCCAGGCACAATGAAGCAAATTTTAGGAAGAATGGGTAACTTGTATTCGAACCATAATTCATATATTCTTATGTCAAGATACTAAAGGCTCTAACCAATTTGGCTCAGTGGATAGAGAGTCGGTCTGGGGGACTGAAGAGTCCTGGGTTCTATTCTGGTCAAGAGCACATGCCCAGGTTGGGGGCTGGATCCCCAGCAGGAGGCAGCAGAACAATGGTTCTCACTCATTGTTGATGTTTCTATCTCTCTCTCTCCCTCTCCTTCCTCTCTGAAATCAATAAAACTATATTTTTTTAAAAGATACTAGAAAATTACAGGCCAATATTCAGCTGATACAAATATGCATTACTATTCAGTGGAGGGTTAACATTATAAATCACAACAAACCAAATGGATCAGTTGAAGTCGTTTATCATATAAGCCAAGAACTACAGCAACGGAAAACCACAACCAACTCATGACAACACTGATGGTGTCTGAGAAAGAATTCTTCCTAAAAACTCTGGTAATCCCAACTGCTCCAGCGGGAGCTTTGCTTGGCTGCCTACTGCAGCTCAGCAGCCAAATTTCTTAGCAGCATACTGAAACAGCAGCCTCAGTAACTCTAACAATATCTAATTTTGTGAAAACCAAATAGTAATAACCATTCATAATGCACTTATAATACTAGTAAGTAACCTTTGGTTCTTATAAACGATAATGAATGAGGATCATTTACTCAAAGACTTCAAGAAAATGAATAGAGAGAAAAGCATCATGATCACGACGGACAGTCATGTTCAAGGATAGCCCTTGGAGAGTTGTGCTAACAATGTGCCCTGGAGAAGGAAGCTGTGCAGACGGAGGTGAGTAAAGTCCCCAGTCCTGCCCCTCCTGCAAATAGTCTTTCGAAAGGCAATTCCATGAGAAAAAAAATCAAGCAGTGAGTAATAACTCATTTTTGAAGGGAGAAGCAGTGACCCAAGGCGGTACAAAGTGAATAAGACAGTTACCTAAATACTGGCGACATGGAGATCTGAAAGGGCCAGAGGAAGGATGAAGAGGAGTTAGTTCTAGGGCACTAGGAACCTGGGGGGAAAGGGACAGGTAGCTCCAAGCTGGGCTTGGCAAGTAATTAACAAAGTCAGGTGAATGGTAACCCCCCAATGGAGGCAGGACAACAGAGGTGAGGAATGCAGACGCTAGATCCAGACGGCCTGACGGGGAATCTCAGCTCCCCCACTTTATTGTCTCAATAACACTGTTGGGCAAATAAGTCCCTTAACTTCTTTGTGCCTCACCCGTAAAATGAAGGTAATAATAATACCTAACGGGAATGTGTTCCGGTTTAAGAAGTTGTATGTGTAAATTGCATAATACAATGTCTTGCACTATCTATAGTAAGTGACACCTCACTTTTGTTAAATAAATCGAGGGAAGTGGGGGTTTCTTTTGACACCTCCAAATAAAATGGAGGTGTCGGGGGCAAAGTAATGGTCAGGGGGAGATCATTGTAACTTTTTTCTCGGCGGTGAGGGGCGGCACCCTGGGGAGAGGTGGGCCTGCTGACAGGGTTAAGGGAGCACCCGCTCCCGGGAGAGGGGCACGGGTCGAGGGAAACTTCCTTCCTGGCCCAGGATTTTCAGGAACTCATTTCTGAGAAGTGGTTGTGATTGTAAGGAGGCAAGAGTTTAATTCCCAAGCAACAGACCATGGGGTGAAATTCTATTTTGCCTGCAGAGCGGAATGGGGTTCGAGTCGGAGGGAGAGGCGAGATGTCCTCGGGGGAAGAGGTGATAAAGCCACCATCCGTCCGGCGCGTCCCAGTTGCCGGGGGCGGGCCAGCCTCGGAGGGAGAAGGAAAGCTGCCGCGGCCCGGAGGGAGACGGGGTGCCTCCAGGGTCCCTGGTCTGTGGAAGGCGGCGACCGGGA
>NW_006299593.1:610461-618319 GCF_000327345.1 Myotis davidii | reverse complement strand
TCGTGCCCCCGTGGGTAGCCCGGGCCCCTGGATACCTGAGCGTGGGCCCGATGCAGGCCGTGTCGGTGCTCTCGATCTCTCGCAGGATCCGCTCGTGTTCCGCCGCTGTCTCCAGGCTCTCCGCCTCCGCCATCTTACCCCGCTCCATAGACTGGGGCGCCCCGCAGCGTGTCCTCCCCCTTCAGCTCCACTCACCTGACGCTCCCACTCTCACCCCCAGGTTCCCGAGCCCCCTCAGTCTCCGGCTGCCCGCAGGACGACCCCTCCCTCAGGCTAGACACGCCCCCTTGCGTCACCGCGTCCGCCGACGTTCCACGCAATACCCTCTGGGATTCGTAGTTCTCTGGGCGATGCTAGGCTGGATTCCGCTCATATACACATTAAGTCCACAAATACGCGTGGAAAGCCGCACTTTACACCAGCAACAAGTAACGACTGCTTATGAGACGGTGATCTAGTCAGGCACTGGCCCTAATCCTACAAATTCTTGTTTAAGACCCTTGCCCCAAAGTTCAAAAGCTCTACAGGTTCGAAAAATAAGAAAGGATAAAATTAAATTAAATTAAATTAAAAATAATTAATATAATTAATGTAATATAATATATAAAAAGAAAGAAAAATAAGAAAGGACTAACTAGGTTTCTGTGGACAACTTTCTTACAAGATGGGAGGTTGGGAATCGGGGAGGGAAAGCTAAAGAAACCCAAAGTAAGCGATAGGGTAGAATGTAAAAAAGAGAGATAAGGTAGACTGTGGCTGTAAGCCAGTCCAGAGCATCAGGCCCAGAAATCTCTTGCAGGTGTGAAGGATTCATAGCCTGGGCCCAGAGGTTTAAAGGCGTGTCTGGAAGGTATGAGGAAATCTCAAAAAGCCAGCAAGAACTTTATTTGCTCTATGTAGAGAAGTCGTAATAAGAGGTGGGGCTGGAAAAGTACTTTGGAGAGAAATACTGGGCTGAGAAATGTGTACTTTATTCTAATGACTCTACTGATCCAATGACCAATTGTATCAGAAGCGCCTAGAAACTTTTGTTTTTAATGCTGATTAAAGGTCCTACATTAGGACATTCTGGTCCACACATCTGCATTTCATAAACTCCCCAGATTAGAATTTTAAAATCATATTTATTGGTCAATGCTTGAATTTTTACATAACACAAATGAGAATCCACTGAAGGTTTTTAAGAATAGTGACTGAACAAAAATAAATCCAGAGACAAATGGCTGGGGAGGTGGGGGAGGTGGGGTTAGAGATCAACCAAAGGACTTGTATGCATGCATATTAGCATAACCAATGGACACAGACACTGGGGCGGTGGGGGCTTGCCCTCAGGGGTGGGAATGGCTGGGGGGGGGTGTCAATCGTGGAAAAAGGAGACATATGTACAACTTTAGACAATAAAAATAAATTAATTTTAAAAAAAGGGAGGAGAGAAGAGAAAAGAAAAGAAAAAAGAAAAGAAAAGAAAACCAAAGTAATATTTGGTACTAAAATAATATTTTCCTATTCCTATCATTTTCAGTGATTTCTGGATTTATAAAATAGATGTTGATAATTGAGGATACTTATGTAGTTCAACTCCAAATAAAAATCACTGAAATACAAAAAAAAAGAAGAAGAAAAAGAATAATGATACAACCAGAACCTTGGCATTAAGAAATTTGATCAAAAGCAAGTATGCAATGTGAGCAGAAATAGAAAATCTGCCAGCAGGGAAATGTTATACAAAATGTTAAAGCCTAAACCAGGGAAGTGGCAATGGAAATGAAAAAGAATGGACAAATAGGAAATACATTTAAAAGCAGAATTGGCATGAGTTGTTAGATATGGGAAAGGAGGCCCTTGGATATTACTCTGAGGTTTGAAGCAGAGTCACTGGGAGAATTGTGTTGCCATCAACAATAGCAACAACAACAACAACAAAAGGCATGTAAGAATTAAACTAGAAGTTGAGGCTAAATAATTTGTACTATAGCCATACTATAGATTATTATGCAATCATTGAAGAGAAAGAGAAAAGACTCTACTATATTCGGATACGAAACTGTCTTCCAATTGTAGTGTTAAGTGAAAAAGCAAGGCATGAAACGTCTTCATTTGTTTTATTAAAAGAGTAAATATTATATGCTTACATATATATAAAATATTATAAATACATCAAATATTTCTGAAAGGATACCCAGGAGGCTAACAGTTGTGGCAGCAAGGAGAGGGATTGGAAGCAAGGGGCCTGAAGTAGGAAGAAGGCAGTTTCTTTTTTTGTTTTGTTTTGTTTTAATTTCTTTATTGATTAAGGTATTACATATGTGTCCTTACCGCCCCCCCCCCAATTGCTCCCCCACTCCGGAAGAAGGTAGTTTTAAATTATGTATTTATTTTGGAATTCTTTCTTTTGTGCATGTATTACTTTCTCAATAAAAGTATTGAGTCGGTATTAACTAAAAATAAATTTTAAAAATAAACAAACCAATAGTGAAGAGACTGGGTTACAAGTCCTGGTTTGCCAGGTATTGAGTAAGTTGCTAAACCTGTCTGTGTCTAGATCATCTCTGGTTGTCCTCATTTTATTTCATTACTTATGTTTAAACCATTCCAGATGGATGTAGGAAGGGTACAGAGAGTATGGAGCCTTTCATATTTATAAAGATCTCTTGAAATACATGGCAGAGGGTCCCTTCAGTTACCCATTTTAGCATCTCAATCAGCAAAAAGCGTTCTGTCCAAGTCAAGAAGCAGATGGATGTGTAGATCAGATACATAGAGAAGTGGTTAAACTAGCTTCTGCTACTTTCAGCAGTTCTTTTGAGCCCCACAGAGGCCAGAGATCTCACATATTACCAACAAGTGTGTGTGAGTCTGGAGTAACTCCAATAGGAAAGCCCCAGTAAAGATGGCCCGCCTTCTAAATACAAAAACTGTAAATAAGGTCAGTGTGGAATGGACCAAAAAAGCACTAGGCTTGGAGTCAGGCTGCCTTTCATGCTGGTCCGGCATGAGTAGTTAAAATGTTGAGCACTTCCTGTGTGCCAGGCACAACACACAAAGTAAGCACTTCACATACAGCATTAAATCCTTACAGCCATCATTTGCAACAAATACTAAGTATCTCATTTCACAGATGAGAATGTTAAGAGAATTGGTAATACCTCAAGTCTCACAGCTAGTAAATGATGAAGCTGGTATTCAAACCCAGGTCCATCTGATCCCAAGGCCCGTTTCCTGATCATTGGGCCATACTGCCCCGTCCATACCCTCCATTGCCAATTTATAGTGTGAGCTTCAGCTAATCATTCTGCCTCTAAACATCTGCTTCTACATTAGTATAATTTATTATATCACTTTTCAGACCCCTTCCAAATGGTTTTGAAGACCTCATCTCAAAACTACCTCTTTCCACTTACTTTATTTATTATTTTTTTAAAATATATTTTATTGATTTTTTTACAGAGAGGAAGGGAGAGGGATAGAGAGTTAGAAACTTCGGTCAGCTGCCTCCTGCACACTCCTACTGGGTATGTGCCTGCAACCAAGACATATGCCCTTGACCAGAATCGAACCTGGGACCCTTAAGTCCGCAGGCCGATGTTCTATCCACTGAGCCAAACCTGTTAGGGCATCTTTCCACTTACTTTAAATGAAGTTCTTTTCTCTTTTCCTGCATCTGTAGATTCACAGCAGGGGTGGGGAACCTTTTCTCTGCCAAGGGCCATTTGGATATGTATCACATCATTTTCGGGCCACACAAAATTATCTACTTAAAAATTATCCTGCTATATTTGATCAAACATGTAATTAACTCACCCCTAATGCCTTGGCAGGGCCAGACCAAATGACTTTGTGGGCCTGATACGACCCGCAGGGGGCTGGACGTTTCCCACCCCTGATTTACATTGTCAACATTCTCAATATTCCCACCATGGCAACTTCTAAACTGTTATTCCAAAACCCAAATTTCTCAACTCCCCTTTGAAATCTAGGTCAGCAGGTTGTGCTGTGGCCATCTGCTAATGCTCATATTCCTCAGAAACTTCCCCACTTGGCTCACAGTTATTTCCTCTCCACTTCATTCTCTGCCGTCATCCTGAAGCACTTCAACATCAACCTGGATAATCCACCCAACACCTGACCTCATGTATCCCAACTACCCCAGCCATGTTCCTCATTCCACACAGGTAATACCTTCATTTGTGGCCACACTTTTTCCCTACCATTCGGCCTTACCCAGAAGACCACAAACTCTGACATTCCTCTCTCTGCCTTTTTCCATACACCAGTTCATCTGCCTAATTTCTCTGGGAACCACACATTGTTCTATGTAATCTATTGGCACCTTTTCCCTTTTATGTTGGATTTTTTTTTTCCAGCCAAGCTTCCAATTCAGAGAGATTTGAGTTTGATTCCTGGCTTTTCCATTCATCAGTAGGGTAATTTGGGTGTTATGTGGGTTCCGTAAGCTGCAGTTTTCTTATATATAAAATAGTGTTTATAATATACTAGAGGCCCGGTGCATGAAATTCGTGCACAGGAGGTGGAAGGGGTCCCTCAGCCTGACCTGCACCCTCTCGCAATCTGGGACCACTGGCTCCTATCCGCTCACCTGTCTGCCTGCCTGATTGCTCCTAACCCCTCTGCCTGCCTGCCTGATCACCCCTAACTGCTCGACTGCCTGTCTGCCTGATTGCTTCTAACAGCCTCTGCCTCAGCCTCTGCCACCACAGCTTCGACGGGAGGGACAGCCAGAAGGTCATTCGGCTGTCTGGTCTAATTAGCATATTATGCTTTTATTATTACAGATGCCTTAGGCAGCTATAAGAATTAGAAATAACTAATGTAAGCACAGAACTTGGCAGAATAAATGTTACCTGCTATCCACCGCGTGTACTCCTATGAGTCATCAATTTGACTAAGCCTTCCCTACTCTTTAGAATCCTTTTACATCTTGACCTTCACCACACCCATATTGACAATTCCTCCCCCTTCTATTGTAATGGAGAAAGAAGACTTCGACCATAGCAACTAGCTCCAGGGCACATTTGAGTTGCTCAATATCATTTCAGCCCTGAGGGCTGCTGACCCATTCTTTGACTTCTGTTCCTTCTCACAGCATCCATGTGCAATCCTTTGCTCTCTACTTAAGATCCCAACCCTGCTCCCATCCTTCTCACTCGCAGAAGATACCTTCACATTCAAAGGACCACCACCTATTATTAAAACCTTATTTTCCCTCCCCTTTACCATCTTTTTCATCCAACTCCTTGGCATCTCCTATGTAAGAATGGGGATCTCTATCACTTTCCAAAGTCAACTTCTCCCCTGGGAAAAGTTCACACAATTATCTCTCTTCCCTCTTACAGGTTCAGTCTTTCCTTCTTTGCTTTATCTTAGTCAGTAAAAATAGCCAACAGGCACATGAAAAAATGTTAAATATCAGTAATTGTCAAAGAAACGCAAATCAAAACCACAATGAGATATAACTTTATACCTGTTAGAATGGCTATCATCAAAAAGACAAATGAACCCTAGCTGGTTCAGTTCAGTGGATAGATCACCCGCCTGTGGACTGAAGGATCCCAGGTTTGATTCCAGTCAAGGGCACATGCCTGGGTTGTGGGCTACATCCCCAGTGGGGGCGTGTAGGAGGCACCCAACCAATAATTCTCTCATCATTGATGTTTCTATCTCTTTCTCCCTCTCCCTTCTTCTCTGAAATCAATAAAATATATGTTTTATAAAAAAGACAAATGATGTGTCTTATCAAAGACAAAATAATTGGCAAAGATGTGGAGACAAGGGAACTTTGTGCACAGTTTGTGGGATAATAAATTGGTGCAGCCACTATGAAAAACGGTGTAAAGGTTCCTCAAAAAATTAAAAACAAAACTACCACATAATCCAGCAATCCCACTTCTGGGTATTTATCCAAAGGAAATGAAAAAGGAACTCAAAGAAATTATCTGCACTCCCATGTTGATTGAAGCATTATTCACAATAGCCAAGACATGGAAACAACCTAAGTATCCAACAACAGATAAATGGATAAAGAAGATATTAGATGATAGATAGATAGATAGATAGATAGATGAATATTATTCAGCCAGGGGAAAGAAGGAAATCCTGGCATTTGCAACAACATGGATTAAAATTGAGGGCATTATGGTAAGTGAAAAAAGTCAGTTAGAGAAAGACACACTGTATGATATCACTTCTAATGGAATCTAAAATGGCCAAACTCATAGAAACAGTAGAGTGGAGGTTACCAGAGGATTGGGGGATGGAAGAAATAGGGAGATGTTGGTTAAAGGGTACAAACTTCCAGGTATGAGTAAATTCTGGGGATATACAGCATGGTCATTTCAACTAATAATGCTGTATTTTATATGTGAGAGTTGCTGTGACAGTAGATCTTAAATGTTCTCACCACACACACACAAAAATGTAAATATGTGATATAATGGAGGTGTTAGTTAAAGCTATAGTGGTCATTGTTTTTGCAATATATAACTGAACCAAATTTTCAGTTTATGTATCTTAAACTGATACATTGTAATATGTCAATTATATCTCAATAAAGTTGGGGGGAAATTAAAAATTTTTTTAAATCTCTCTTCTCAACCTTGCTTCTCTGAGCTATTCCAGTTCTTTCCATTCCCTTCATTATTTGGAAATGTATTTTACACTCACTCTTTCTCTTTACCTACCACTTGTTCCTTAAATGTCTTAACTTCTGAGAAACAGCTTTTCACAGGTGATCTTAAGCTTTCTAACCACCAAATCCAAAGGCATGTTGCAGTCATCATTTACCTGATCTCTATCCATTACTTGACAAGTGTTGCCCCCAAACACTGAATGGAGACAGGAAACAGAAAGAGAAAGGGAGTGGTCCTCCTTTCATACCTTTATCCCAAGTCTTCACGAAATATTAGTGAGCAGGCCTAGCTGACTACCTGTATATAGTTCATTAGATTATTTTTCCCAGCTCTTCACTCTTCCATGTGACTTTGCAGTTCCTCCCACTACAAGCTGAGTGCATTTCTCTGACCCTTGACTTTGGGTTCAGCCATATATCTTGATTTGGCTAATGGGAGAGACAAGCAGAGGTCTGAAATGTACATACCAGATTGGGCTTACTCTTTTGCCTTTCTGGCATCACAATGAGAAAAACATGCCTAACAAAGCCCACTGGTCCAGTAAAAATGAAAGATATGGGGCAAAGCTACCCAACCACTCTACAAACCGCAGCCTGAAGCAGAGCCCCTCCACCCCAGCTGACCACAAACTCCAAAATGAGAACTGAATACTTTTTGTTATAAGCCATTGCCTTTTGGGCTGATAGGCTTTATTGTAACAATAGCTATCTAGTACACTCTGCCTTCTTTCATAAAAGTTTCTCTTCCCTTAGCTTCTGGGACAGGCAACAATTCTGGATTACTCCTTCCGTGCTTATATCTTCTTAACTTTCTTCACCATTTTTTTTTACTCTGTCTACTTAGTTGGTCCTCTTCTCAACCCCCTTTTATAGCCACTTCATGATGTCTCCCTGAGTGATCTCATTTTATTCCATGTAGGAGGGGCATATAGGAGGGGCATGTAGTAGGCAGCCAATCAATGATTCTCTCTCATCATTAATATTTATATTTCTCCTCCCTTCCTCTCTGAAACCAATAAAAATATTTTAAAATAAATCAATTAACCATAAAAGTAAAAACTTGTTTCTAGACATTCAAGTATATTCTATTGAGCCTTATATCTAGTCTTACGACACTACAGCACTATCTTGATTAATGTATCTTTGTGTTAAGTTTTTATATTATGAAGGGTAAATCCTCTAACTGTTCTTTTTCAGGGTTGTTCATATTTC
>NW_006299593.1:591601-610388 GCF_000327345.1 Myotis davidii | reverse complement strand
GCAGGAAAAATTCCAGTTAGGCTTTTGATTGGGATATAGTTTAATTTAGGGAGTATTGTTACCTTAACAAACTTTTCAACCATGAACATGGGATATTTTTCTATGTTACTAAATTTATTCTTAAGCACTTTATTTTCTTTTGTTTGGGTCTTCTCTTTGTTTTTTGGGTCAGTCTAGCCAGAAGTTTTTCCATTTTTGTTGATGTTTCAAAGAGTCAACTTTTGGTTTGTTGGTTGTCTCAATTGTTTTTTTATTATCTTTTTTTTAATACTTTTTATTGGTTGCAGGGAGAGGGAGAGTTAGAAATATCCCTAACGAGAGAATCATTGATCAGCTATCTCCTATATGCCCCACACTGGGGATGGAGCTTTCAACCTGGCACATGCCCAGAGTGGGCATCAAACGTAGACTTCCTGCTTCATGGGTCAACACTCAACCACTGAGCCATATTAGCTGGGCTCTATTATCTTTTTTATTTCTTTCTTAATCTTTATTATTTCCTCCCTTTCATCTCTTTTAGGTTTAGTTTGCTCTTTCTCTTTTTTCTAGTTTCTTAAGATGGAAGTTTAGGTTATTTATTTGAGAACTTTCTTCACTTCTAATACAGGCATTTGTAGCTAGAAATTTCCCTCTTTTAGTGCTATGTTAGTGCATCCCATAAGTTTTGGCAAGCTGTGCTTTTATTTCTATTCATCTTGAAATATTTTCTAATTTCCCTTATGATTTTTGACCCACGGATTATTAAGATTATGTTGTTTAATTTTCACGTATTTGTGAATCCCCAAATTTCTCTATTGATTTCTAGTTTAATTCCATTGTGGTACAGAAAACATATTTTATTTATTTCAATCCTTTTAAATGTATAGATATCATCTATCATTATCTATCTCAAGTGTTCATTGTGCACTTGAGAGAAATGTGTATTTTGCTGTTGTTCAAGTCTTCTATTCCCTTGTTCCTAGTTGTTCTATCCATTACTGAAGACAATGAAGTTTCCAACTATTATTGTTGAATGGATATCTCCTCTTAAATATCTCCCAGGTACCTTAAACTCATTATGTTCAAAATTGATTTTATACTCTCTCCTTTCTCAAATCCATTTCAGTTAATGGCACTAGATGCTCAGAGAAACTCAAAAATTAGTCTAGATTCCTTGCTTTCCCTTATATCCTATATCCAATAGGCCACTCCTCTTTAACCCATCTATCCCTGCCCTATTTAATTTGGGTCCTTGCACCTAACACCAGGACTATTATAATCAATCTACTTGTCTCCATTCTTGCTAATGTTGTTCATTCCACCTAGCAAAACACGTTTTGTTTTGTTTTAAGTATGGTGGTTTTATTAGCCTCCTTGGGCTGTTGCAACAAATTACCACAAAAATGGTGGCTTAAACCAACGAATTCATTTACTCACAGTTCTGGAGGTCCAAAATCCATTTTACTGGGCTGAAATCAATGTGTCAGCAGGACTATGGGGAGCTTTGACTCTTCCAAATTCTTTTTGTGGCTTTTAGCATTTCTTAACTGTGGCTGCATCATTCCAATTTTCAAGGAATGGATTATCAACTTTATGTCCACCCTGTTCTTTACACTGTTTTCTCCCGTGTGTGTTCGAATGTTCTTCTGCCTCCTGCTTGGTTCAGATCCTGGCTCTGGAACTCTTTAACGACATGCCCTTGGGGAGATTTCTGAACCAGATATCCATAGTTACTGACCTTGGGCTCTGGCAGAGGGAGAGCAGAGTGGACTGGAGCTGTGTGAGCAGAGGCCAGGGTTGGGGGCTCTGGAGTTAGAGGCAGAGGGCAGAAACCCGGGTTTCCTGTGCTGAGTGATTCCCTCATGCTGCAGAGGACGTCTTTCTCTTGCAGACCTTTCTCATCCAGGCAGCTTTTGCCTCAATACACTTGTTCTTCAAGACTTAAGTCCAGAGTCACCCTCTCCCATGGGGAGTCTTTGCTATATGATCTCATTCTTCCACTTGAGCTCTCAGCCTCCTGTGTACACATCTGTCCCAAGATTTACCACACAATTTTACCACTGTCTTCCCCTCAGGAAAGCTCAGTCTCTTATAGCAGAGTAATTGGAACGCTCTAGAGTCAGACAATATAAATTAAAATCTTGACTCAATTTCTAGCTATGTGATTGGCAAATTATTTTATTTCTCTATGTCTCAGTTTCTTTATCCATATTATGAATATAATAATACTACCTCATAGGGTTAAATTAAATTTATACTATTATTCACCTGTGGTCCCCAGCACTTTAGCAAAGGACTCAGAATAGAAAGCATGAAGTAAACTGAACTTAACTGCTTGTCCCTTTTTTAAGTCTTTAGTGATGCTATTCTCTTCCTTCTATATAAATACCCTTCCTACCTTCCTCCTCCTTGCTTACTTTGTGAAATCATTCTTCAAGATCCAGCTTGTGTGACCTTCCTTTGTGAAAGCAAGCCTTCCCTTCCTAACACAGGCAATCAATGGGTCCTTTGTCAACATCTCTATCTTGTATTATTAATACACTAAAGGCCCAGTGCACAAAAATTTGTGCACTTTGGGGGAAGGGAGTGCCTCAGCCCAGCCTGCGACCTCTGGCAGCCCAGGAGCCCTCAGGGGATGTCCACCTGCCTGCTTAGGCCTGCTCCCCAGGGGATTGGGCCTAAGCTGCAGTTGGACGTCCTTAGCACTGCCAAGGAGGTGGGAGAGGCTCCCGCCACTGCTGCTATGCTCGCAGCCTTCAGCCCAGCTTGTGGTTGAGCAGAGTTTTTTTTGTGGCCTGGTGCACAAAAATTTGTGCGCTCGTGGGGGTCCCTCAGCCCAGCCTGTGCCCTCTCACAGTCTGGGACCCCTTGGAGGATGTCCACCTGCTGGCCAGCACAAACGGGGACATAGCATCAAGTCCCCCTGCACCAGAAGACCCAGAGTCAAGTCCCCACCCACTTGCGTGTGCCCCCTGGATGCAGCATTCAGTCTCATGGAGGGGTTGACAGACCCAGACACTACAGAGGCAGCCACGGCGGCAGCGGCAGCCACGGCGGTGGCGGCAGAACGGCGAGGCTGCATAGGCCTGCCAGAGTGGGCGGGTCATGCCTTCCTGCTTGCCCCTGCGGCCGGGTCCAGAGGCCCAGACACTGCCATGGTCGGCTCGCTGGAGTGGGTGGGTCATGCCTCGCTGCTTGGCCCCGCGGCCCCTGGCTGGGTCCACAGGCCCGCACACTGCAGCGGCAGTGGCAGAGCAGCAAGGCTGCATCGGCCTACCGGAGTGGTGACAGGCCTTGACACTTCAGCAGCGGGGCTGAGGGGACTGGGCGCCGCCATATCTGTGACGGAGTGACGGAGTGACAAAGTGATGGTTAATTTCCATGCTACTCCTTTATTAGATAGGATGATTCTACATTGTCCCTATCACACTGTGTGACCTTGAGTAGTAGCAAAAAAACAACGGCCACTTATTAAATGCTTGCTGGGTTCCAGGAACCTAACATGATTTCTCTCATTTAATCTTATGTTTTCTTAAATAAGATAAAGTATGTGTATCTTAAGTAAAATACACAAACACTCCATAGGAAACAACATACTATTTCTGGTTATACTAACTAATATGTAGTCTTTATTGAGTATACTAGAGGCCTGGTGCACAAAAATTTGTGCGCTCGTGGGGGTCCCTCAGCCCAGCCTGTGCCCTCTCACAGTCTGGGACCCCTTGGAGGATGTCCACCTGCTGGCCAGCACAAACGGGGACATAGCATCAAGTCCCCCTGCACCAGAAGACCCAGAGTCAAGTCCCCACCCACTTGCGTGTGCCCCCTGGATGCAGCATTCAGTCTCATGGAGGGGTTGACAGACCCAGACACTACAGAGGCAGCCACGGCGGCAGCGGCAGACACTTCAGCAGCGGGGCTGAGGGGACTGGGCGCCGCCATATCTGTGACGGAGTGACGGAGTGACAAAGTGATGGTTAATTTCCATGCTACTCCTTTATTAGATAGGATGATTCTACATTGTCCCTATCACACTGTGTGACCTTGAGTAGTAGCAATAAAAACAACGCCACTTATTAAATGCTTGCTGGGTTCCAGGAACCTAACATGATTTCTCTCATTTAATCTTCACAGTCATCCTGCTGTGAGGCAGAAAGTGTTGCCTCCATTTCATTGATGAAAAAACTGAGGCCCAGGGTGGTTAAATAGCATGTCCACAAGCAGATGGCTAATAGCTAAGTGACAGACTGAGGTTCGTAGCCAGGCCTAACCTCAAAGCTCAAACACTTTCTTTTATTGCTTTCATTAGTTTTCAAGTCTGCCTCTCCACTTACACCATGAGCTCCTTGGGGGCAGGGGCCTGTGCCAGCAGCTGGCTCTCCTAGGGGAAGAAATATGTCTCCCGGACTCATAAAGTCTCCTGGGGGCAGAGCATCAGCACTCTTCCTTCCGTCTCTCCACAGTGCTCAGGCCGGATTCTGTGCTGGCAGAAGCGTGAAAGAACAATGATTGAACAGCCGATGAAAGCAGCTGACCCCCAGGACCCTCGCGGTCATGTTTGCTGCTCCAGCATCTTTGGGGGCCGTGAGGAAGCCTCCCAAGAGTCTGAGCTCACTGTCCCCTGGGCGGTGATGTCAGCCTCCTGCCCTGCCAGGCCCCTGAGGCCACAATCACACTGACATCACCCTGTTTCCATGGAGCTTAGTAAGGAACTCAGACCTTGCCCATGCCCCTGCCTGAGACAAATTCTGTAATCATGATTTTAGGGGTCCTTTCCTTTGCCCAGAAGTCTCTTTCCAGGTCTCTCATAACGTACCTGTCCCCCAGGATTGTAAGCTATATTCAGTATTTTGCTCTATATAAACACTGCCTGGAACCTCTGACACACCCATATAAATCAGGAAACACAGGGAATTAAAAAAAAAAAATCTCCCCAGTGATCTTGTCAGACTGGAAAAGGGAGAAGATGAGCAATCGGAAATTAGGACAACTTGTCAGCCTTTCCAGGACCTGCCTGTCACAGGTCCGTTCCACTTTAAAATGGCTGGAAACGTGAAATGGCTTCAATCTTGAAGTTTTGGGTTTTAAACTTTTCAGTCTCTGCTACTTATAAGAAAGCCATCTCAAGGTGACAGGAGAAGATTTGAGTCTGGGTGATGGACACACAGTGCAATATACGTATCTTGTAACATAGAAACCCATACCTGAAACCTATATATTCATGTTGGCCAATGTCACCCCAATCAATTTAATAAATACAAATATTAATTAGGCCCAGTTGGCATGACTCAGTAGTTGAGCGTCGACCTACGAACCAGGAGGTCATGGTTTGATTTCCCATCAGGCCATATGCCTGGGTTGCAGGATCAATCCTCCAGTAGGGGGCGTGTAGGAGACAGCCAGGCAATGATTCTCTCTCATCATTGATGTTTTTATCTCTCTCTCTCCCTTCCTCTCCGAAATAAAAAATATATATATACATATATAACAAAATACCTTTAAAAAGCTGAGGACAGTGAAACAAGGAAAGACCTAGGGCATGGTTCTCAACCTTGGCTACACATTAGAATCACCTGGGTTGTGGCCTCACCCATAACAAAAAAACAGAATTTCCAGAGGATGAGGCCCAGAAATCAGGATATTAAAAAGATTCCCAGGTGATTCTAATGTGCAGCCAAGGTTGAGAACCACTGCCCTAGGGCAGTGGTCGGCAAACTGCGGCTCTCGAGCCATATGCGGCTCTTTGGCCCCTTGAGTGTGGCTCTTCCTAAGCCTTAGGACTACCCTAATTAAGTTAATAACAATGTACCTACCTATATAGTTTAAGTTTAAAAAATTTGGCTCTCAAAAGAAATTTCAATCGTTGTACTGTTGATATTTGGCTCTGTTGACTAATGAGTTTGCCAACCACTGACCTAGGGTATAAGAAGCAACAGAGAGAGCCTGGGTGGGCTGCTCTGGCTCACTAGAAATGTTATAGGAAAGAAGTGAGCCACCCTGAGCTACTGTCAGCTCACTGGAAAGTCATAGAAAAGAAGGCCTTGGAGACAAGTTCAGGTGGTTAGCCCAGAACAAGCTGCTGCTGCCCGTTGCTCCCCTGGTTGCAAGTCTCAGGGGGACCCTTAGAGTTTAAGAGAAAAAAAGTAAAACATGCACACCTGACATCAGGGATGAGCATGCTCCAGAGAGAGCCCATGCTGGCTTCTTTGACTTGAGGGGGTTTTGTCTGCTTTCCAAGACAGGGATTTCAGGGAGGTCCCAGGGGAGGATCTCAATCGAATGAATATTCATCAGCTTTTCCAGGTGTATCCTTTCAGGGGGTCATTAGTCACTGCAGCTGGTCCTAGCTTCACCAGTCTGGTTTTGCTGCTTTTCTGGGCCTGGAGCTGAATTATAACTGAGGCCTAGATGTTATCTCTCAGGTGGAAAGGTCAAGGGATCTAAACCTCATGACCAGGGATATGCTAAGGAAGGAAAGGCACCCGGGGGTGAGGTCCAGCACCAGTTTTGCCCACTTCTAGGCCCCAGGGGCTTTCCACCTGGTGACCTTCTGCATCTGGCTGTAAACTGCTCAGCCAGTTCTTTCAGCTCTTAGTTTCCCCATTCCACCTGCCAAGGAATTTTCCTAGCTTCTGACTCTCCTGCCTCAGATGAATATTTTGTTTAATCTGCTTTTCTATATACATTATGTATTTGAATATTATTCAGCCTTAAAAATGTAATTCTGACACATGGTTGAAGCTTGAATACCTTATGCCGGGGGTCCTCAAACTACGGCCCGCGGGCCACATGCAAATACAAATATTGTATTTGTTCCCATTTTGTTTTTTTTCTTCAAAATAAGATATGTGCAGTGTGCATAGGAATTTGTTCATAGTTTTTTTTTAAAACTATAGTCCAGCCCTCCAACGGTCTGAGGGACAGTGAACTGGCCCTCTGTTTTAAAAGTTTGAGGACCCCTGCCTTATGCTAACTGAAACAAGCTAGACACAATAGGACAATAATTGCATGATTATGGGGGTACATTCTCTCTTCCCACGACCAGTGCCAAAAGAGAGAATGTGGGGGTTCATGAATATTTTTTTTATATATATTTTATTGATTTTCCACAGAGAGGAAGGGAGAGAGATAGAGAGTTAGAAACATCGATGAGAGAGAAACATCGATCAGCTGCCTCCTGCACATCCCCCACTGGGGACGCGCCCGCAACCCAGGCACATGCCCCTGACTGGAATCGAACCCGGGACCCCTCAGTCCCCAGGCCGACGCTCTATCCACTGAGCCAAACCGGTTTCGGCATGGGGTTCATGAATATTGATTAGAACACGACAAGTGTTAAGGATGAAAAAAAAAAAACCAGACTGAGACAGAAATAGAGGAAAAGCTGGGCCTGGGTGTGGCGTCTGCCCTCTGATAGATGAACAGAGCCCCCAACACTGGAAGTAAGTTTAATATATACTCGAAGTAACGGGAAGTTACATCACATCTGGGTGCACCTTGAGTTCCTGGCGACATAATGGGATCCACCCCGCTAGCACCTGGGCTGGAAAGGTCAGACTGAGTGGCATCCTTGCCTCTTGGCTAGGACCGCCTCCAGGGCATGGCTCTGCCTGTGCCCTGGCTTCAGTTGACAGTATTTTTGAGAACGCCCTGTTGTGCTTGCCAGTGGCCCCCCACACATGATCCTATTTATATGAGGTCCCTAGACTAGGCAAATTCATAGAGACAGAAATTAAACAGTGGTTGCAGGGGCTTGGGGTACAAGGGAAATGATGAGCTATGGTTTAATAGATGCAAAGTTCAGGTTTGGGAAGATGAAAAAGATCTGGAGTTGGATGGTGGCCATAGTCGCACAATAATATGAATGAGTTTCATGCCACTGAATGCTACAGGTTAAAATGGTCTAGTTTGTGTTATGTATATTTTGCCACAATTATAACAAATATTTTAAGTGGAGTGACATAATAAAGCCTGCACAGGTCATTTCTAGATTGATGGTTAGAGGTCTCAATGAGGAAGTGACATTGAAGCTGGGCTCTGAAAGGTAAGAAGCCAGCCATGTAAAGATGGTGGGTGAGGGACAAGCTATACAGGCAAAAGGTATAGATAGTGCAAAGGCCTAACACAGAACACATTAGGACAGCGGTTCTCAACCTGTGGATCGTGACCCCTTTGGGGGTCGAGCGACCCTTTCACAGGGGTCGCCTAAGACCATCGGAAAACACATATATAATTACATATTGTTTTTGTAATTTATCACTATGCTTTAATTATGTTCAATTTGTAACAATGAAAATACATCCTGCATATCAGATATTTACATGACGAATCATAACAGTAGCAAAATTACAGTTATGAAGTAGCAACGAAAATAATTTTATGGTTGGGGGTCACCACAACATGAGGAACTGTATTAAAGGGTTGTAGCATTAGGAAGGTTGAGAACCACTGCATTAGGAGGTTCCAGAAGCCTATGGAAGGCTGATGTGGTGGGAGCATAGAGAAAAAGGAGGGAGGGCATCTGGAATGGCAGGTGAAGAGGTCAACATCATACCCATAGACAACTCGGTAACGAGTCTTTTAATAAAGGGAAACAGAAATGGGACAGATGTCAAAAATGTCTGTGGGGAGATTCCCCCCCCTCCCCTCCGCCCCCCGCAAGATGGGAATGATCTAGCAGAGAAGGAGAGAGGCAATGTTATAAGACTAAAGACTTTGAGTAAAGAGAAGAAATAGGCCAGCACGGCTGGTGTGGCTCAGGGGTTGAGTGTCAGCCTATGAACCATGAGGTCATAGTTCAATTCCTGGTCAGGGCCCATGCCCGGGTTGCAGGCTCAATCCCCAGTGTGGGGCATGAAAGAGGCAGCCGATCGGTGATTCTCTTTCATCATTGATGTATCTATCTTTCCCTCTCCCTTCCTCCCTGAAATCAATAAAAACATATTTTTTAAAAGAGAGAGAGAAGGAATGAGATCCAGACCACTAGTGGAGTTTTTGGTGAGCATTGATGCCAACATAATGCCTTGTTCCTATACTTAACAATACTGGGACTGGGTATACTTTCTTGTCCTTGTATTAAACAATCTTGAAATCAAATAAAAGTAACTTAGCTGATTGCTCCAGGAAATACTTGTTCTTGGGAGGTAAGGCTGAACCAACTAAAATGACTTGTTCATCAAGACTCCTTCAAGTACAGCTGGCGTAGCTCAGTGGTTGAGCATTGACCTATGAACCAGGAGGTCTCGGTTGGATTCCCGGTCAGGACATACGCTCAGGTTGCGGGCTCGATCCCCAGTCTGGGGCGTGCGGCAGGCGATCAGTGATTCTCTCTCATCCGTGATGTTTCTATCTCTCTCCCTCTCTCTTCCTCTCTTAAATCAATAATAAAAAAATGTTTTTAAAGTCTCCTTCAAGACTTTCCCTTCACTAAAGGCCCCTTCATGCCCACCATTCCAAAGCTGTTACATATTCTGTTCAATCCTCACCAGTTCTCCTCCTTGGAAGACCCACTTTAAGGTCACCCAACCTGGGCCCTAAAACTCTGTAAATATCCTGTCCTTACTTCCCTACTAAGATTCAGCAAGTGGTATTCTCTTTTATTACAGTGAGTCTAACAAAGTAAGCTTAACTTGACAAACAGGTTATTTCCAGTTGGTGTTTTGGGGAGTCAACAGTTAACACTGGCTTTTGATGGGGGCAAGATATTCACCCATTATAACAGGAAGTAGGGTATAGATGAAAGTGTTTTGAGGTTTAGGTTGTGGAGAGGTGATGGAGCCTTCTTCCTAAAATATAAAAATTATACCACTACTACCACATGTTGGTTTCCTGTTACTACTGTAACAAATTGCCACAAGCTTAGTGGCTTGAAACAGCACATATGTATCATCTCACAATTCTGTACGTCAGAAGTCTGAAAGGGGTCTCACTGGGCTAAAATGACGTGTCAGCCCTAGGCGGTTTGGCTCAGTGGATAGAGCATCGGCCTGCGGACTGAAGGGTCCCAGGTTCGATTCCAGTCAAGGGCACATGCCTGGGTTGCGGACTCAATCCCCAGTAGAGGGTGTGCAGGAGGCAGCCAATCAATGATTCTCTCTCATCATTGATGTTTTTATCTCCCTCTCCCTCTCCCTTCCTCTCTGAAATCAATACAAATATATTTTAAAAATATAAAAATAAATAAAATGATGTGTCAGCAGTGCTGCATTCCTTCTGGTGGATCTAGGGGAGAATCTATTTCCTTCCTCTCCAGCTTCTGCAGGCTGACTGCATCCCTCACCTGGGGCCCCCTCTATATTCAAAGCCACCAATCAGATCACTCCGACCTCTGCTTTTGTCATTATATCTCTGAGTCTGACACTCCTGCATTCCCTTTTTGCTTATAAGGACCTTTTCAAGTCACCTTACATTGGGCCCACCTAGAACATTCTCCCATGTCAAGATCCCTAATCACATCTGCAAAGTCCATATTGTCATGTTAGGTAACATGGTCACATAGGGATTAGGACAGTGATGGCGAACCTATGACATGCGTGTCAGAGGTGACACGCGAACTCATTTTTTTTGGTTGATTTTTCTTTGTTAAATGGCATTTAAATATATAAAATAAATATCAAAACTATAAGTCTTTGTTTTACTATGGTTGCAAATATCAAAAAATTTCTGTATGTGACATGGCACCAGAGTTAAATTAGGGTTTTTCAAAATGCTGACACGCCATGCTCAAAAGGTTCGCCATCACTGGATTAGGACATGGACCTTGTGAGGCGCCACTCTTCTGCCTACCGCATACTATTATAAACCTGTGATATTGTATTTTATAATAATTACATGTTTTGGTCTTTGTCTATGGTTCCTGGTTCCCAGTCCCAGAACCCTTGGAATTTCTTATGGGATTAGAGCAATGGGATCATTTTTTGTTATACTCTTGGACCTTTGTCCTTAATTCCTGAGCCATAAAGGTGAAACAGATGTCTTATAGTAATAACAAGCTCTTTCAACTGCAACTGAGTTTATATTAAAAAGGTGACTTTTGGAAAGCGTCTAGGCAAGCTAAGGATGAGAGCTGGTTGTCAAGGGGACCTACCATGTGTAGACGGTTGGAGCTTTCAGCTGCACCCTCCAACCTACAGGGAGGGGTGAGGTGCTAGAAGTTGAGTTCAATCATCAATGATCAATGATTTAGTCAATCATACCTAGTAATGAAGCCTCCATACAATCCCTGAACTATGGGGTTTGGAGAGCTAAACTAAAATGTATCTGTGTGCCAGAAAGGTGGTGTACCCCAAACTCCCCTGGGATGGAAGCTCCTGTGTTAGAACCTTTATGATCAACCCCTTTATATCTCTTCATCTGGTTGTTCATATGTATCGTTTACTGTTCTTTTTTTTTTTATGCTGATAAGAGTATTTCTTTTTTTAATATGTTTTTATTTATTTCAGAGAGGAAGGGAGAGGGAGAGAGAGATAGAAACATCAATGAGAGAGAAAATCATTGATCGGCTGCCTCTTGCATGCCCCCTAATGGGGATCAAACCTGCAACCCGGCCATGTGTCCTTGACCTGAATCAAACCTGACCCTTCAGTCCAAAGGCCAATGCTCTAGCCACTGAGCTAAACCAGCCAGGGCAGTGCCAATATTTTTAATCTAACAATTGCACTTCTAGGAATTTACAGGTGTTCTCACAGGTGTAAATAGCATATCCTACTAGGACATTTCTACTAACTAAGCTCCAGACTTCATTCAGATTTCACTGGGTTTTTCCATTCATGTCCTTTATCTACTTCAGAATCCAATCTAGAATACCACACTGCATTTCGCCATCTTATCTCTTAGTCTCCTCCCATCTGTGACAGTTTTTAAAGCTTCCCTCGTTATCACGACCTTGGTGATTTTGAGGAACAATATTGGTCAGATATTTTATTAGATCTCACTCAGTCTGACTTTGGCAGATGTTCTTCCCATGACTGGACTGGAGTTATGAATTTCTAGAAAAGAATACCGCAGAGGTGAAATGGCTTCTCACTGCATCACAGTAGGGGGCACATAAATCCACTGAGCATCGCTGGCGATGTCACCCAGATCTCATGGGTAAGGCAGTGTTTGCCAGGTTTCTGCACTGAAATGGTACTATGTTTCCCTTTCCAAACTCTTCAGAATCCAGACACTAAGTCAAGTCCACCTTCATGTGTGGAAGGGGGGCTAAGCTCCGCCTTTTAGAAGAGGAAATATCTGCATATGTTCAATGAAACTCTTAGGAAAGGAAGATCACCCCCGCCCCCCAATCCTCCACCCTGCCACCCATTACTCATTTATTCAAACATGTATTTTTATCACTATGGACACATGTACATTTATTTTATGTTTCGGGTAGTAATCTAATACTACATTATTTTATTGTTCAAATTGTCTCAGCGTTGACCACTGGGAGCTCCTTCAGGTTGGTTCCTGTGCCCTTTAGATATATTCCCATCCTGTTGGTTTTTTTATTCTGTTGCCTGGAGGCTAGCCACTAGTCTTCCTCTCCTTCTTCAGTGGATCTGGCCTTCACTGGGGCTGGGCTGGACCGTCTCTTTGTGGAGGGCTAAAGTCAGAAAACATTGCACTCTCCCTAGCCGGTTTGGCTCAGTGGATAGAACGTTAGCCTCAGACTGCCGGGACCCAGCTTTGATTATGGTCAAGGGCACATACCTGGGTTGCAGGTTCAATCCATGGCCTCGGTCGGGGTGCATGTGGGAGGCAACTAATAGATGCATCTCTCTCGCATTGATGTTTGGCTCTATCTGTTCCCCTCCTTTCCACTCTTTCTAAAAATAAATGCAAAAATATATTCTGGCGAGGATAATAATAAATAAATAAATAAATAAATAAATAAATAAAAGCAGTGTTTCCAAATCCACTTTGTGTAATTAAAAAACATTGCATCTCAGTTGTCTCTGTCCCTAAGACAATTAAGAGGCTCTGCATGAAAGCCCAGGGGTCTTGCTCCCAAACCTCCCTCCAACTGTGGTGCACTGGGACCCGGGCCTTGGAGGTGGGGGCCTACATCTGTCACATGACCACGGTAGCCATGGCACTCCAGCGCAGCTTCTCCAGGGACCAGGACACAGGGAGCTGGTCTCTAGGGGAACAGCTGGCCAGCTTTTCTCCAGGGCTCTCAGAGAGAGCCTGGCTACATAAAGTCATAGATTCATTGAGCTAGACCCACACCTTGAGATCTCACATCATCTCTTGTACAGAATTCCCCCCTTATCCATGGAGGATACATTCCAAAACCCCCAGGGGTTGTCTGAAACTGTGGATAGTACCAAACTCTATATATACTAGGTTTTTTTCCTATGCATACATACTTCCAATAAAATTTAATTTATAAATTCGGCATATTAAGAAATTAACAATAGTAACTAATAAAATAATTATAACAATATATTATAATAAAGGTTATATGAATGTGGTCTCTCTCTCTCTCTCTCTCTGTCTCTCAAAATATCTTATTTTACTGTGAGGGATGAAGAAAACTTTCCTCTGCCCTTCTAGGTTCTCTTGGCTGGTCTAATACTCAAATAGACATGAGACATAGACAAGAGACATGAGACAAGAGAATACGACCACATTTCGTAAAAGTATGCACATATAAAAATCCCACATACATGAGAGAATCTGAGTAAGATAAAATGGTATCTATATGACGTTCTGAGCCAAGGATATGGTATAGAGCCTGGGGCTTCAGAGGGGAGGAAGATCCGTCCCAGGGTAAAAAGAACAGATATTCCGTAATTAGAAGTTTGTCCTGCCCTATGGATAGGTCATAAAATGTTATTTCAGATGATAATGCTTATTATGGGCAAGTTTCTCGTGAGCCTTCGGGGTCTCAATTGCATTCAGCTAAAACTAATTCACGTGCCAAAGGGGCACATCTGGGGAGGCCTGTCCTGAACCCCTTCAGTACTAACGTACAGTGCGGATACGCAGGACAAAGGGATGATTCACATCCCAGGAGGACAGAGAGATTTCATCATACTCAGAACAATGCACAATTTAAAACTCATGAATTGTTTATTCCTGGAATTTTCCACTTAATATTTTTGACTACTTTTGACCATGGGAAACCACGGAAAGCAAAATCACAAATAAAGGGGGAATGTTGTATGTTTATGTTCTTACCCAAAGCCACCCAGTTCCAGAGTTCTCCCTCTGAAAGGACTGGCAGAGGGATGTGGTATCTTTTGGTATTTATGGAACTAGCCACGCACCAAGTGAATGGGGAGGGTGGAGTAAAAGTGTAAACGTTGGTGTGAGTGTGTACAGAAGGGTGAGCATGTTTCAGAAGAACATTAACTTACCTTTGTATTATAAACCCACCTTTCATTCCTCCCCCCCAGATTCTACCCAGGTCTTCTCTCCATCTCCGCTGCCACCACCCTCATGCCACCAACATCTCTCACTTGGGCCATAACATGCTTAACCTTACGCTCCAAATCATTTTACAGATAGATTATATTTTAAAACACAAATCAGCTTATCCCACTAATCTGTTTTAAACCCTTGAATTGCTCTCCATTGCTATCATGATAAAGACCAAGAATTTTAACCCTCCAGATCCCTTACCTTACTTTGCACCACTCCGTCCTCACTGTCCAAGTTCCAGCCACCTCAGCTGCACCTCATGCAGGCTCCTTACCTTGGGGTACTCCTCCCTCCACTGCAACCCCATTTTAAAAATAATATATGTATTTATTGATTTCAGAGAGGAAAGGAGAGAAAGAGAGAGCTAGAAACACCAATGATGAGAGAGAATCATTGATCAGCTGCCTCCTGCATGCTCCATACTGGGGATCGAGCCCAAAACCTGGGCATGTGCCCTGACCGGGAATTGAACCTTGACCTCCTGGTTCATAGGTTGATGCTCAACCACTGAGCCATGCCTGCCAGGCACAACCCCATTTCTTGACTCCTATTCTCCTTCATTGTTCAAACCTACTAAGCCTTAACTAAGGGGTCTGTTAGATGAATGTAAGACTTTGGAGTCATTTCTCTCAAATGCCAAAAACAGAGGGGGAAAAACCCTTGAGGCTTGTGAGGGGCTGGGACAACTGGCTATGGGGAGATGATAGTGGTAGGAGGGGCTGCCACAGGGGTGGCTCCCAACCTTCACAGTGGGGTCTCCAGCTGCCAAGGCAGATCACCCTCACTCTACCTGGGCAGATCCTTACGGAGCACGAAGGGGCGTGGACTTCATGTCAGCGAAAAAGCTTCAGATTCTGCTGCCACCTTATGGCGGGCATACCACAACACAGTGTTCCAGGCTGGTTCCTGATTCAGGTCAAATCTAGGGCCAAAAAGAACAAGGCAGGCATACATGTTAATTTTTTTTTAATATATTTTTATTGATTTTTTTACAGAGAGGAAGGGAGAGGGATAGAGAGCTAGAAACATTGATGAGAGAGAAACATCGATCAGCTGCCTCCTGCACACCCCCTACTGGGGATGTGCCTGCAACCATGACCTTGACCGGAATCCAACCTGGGACCCTTCAGTCCGCAGGCCGACACTCCATCCACTGAGCCAAACCAATTAGGTCACATGTTAATTGTTATATGCATACAATAATTGGAAAATGTACTTTCATTATAAAATAGTTATAATACTTTTCATAGCATAATGACAAGGCCAGTATCTTGTGAGCCATACACACCTCATTTGGCTCAGCATTGGGCTAGCTGTGTGATGCAGGGCAAGTCACTTAACCCCTCTGTGAGCCCTAGCTCTCGCATGGAAATAATAATAGTACGTACCTCCACACAATGAGAGGTTAACTGTGTTAATAATGATTGTTGGGCACTGAGTCCCTGGTATATGATGCTCAGTTATTACAGATGAATGATAAAGGTGGACAAAGAAATCAGGGTAGTTCTTTTCTGGATGTTTTCTTCTTTTAAAAAAAATTTGGGCGCACAATTTGAGTCAAAATCCTTGGTTTATAATACATGCTCATCCCTGATTGTGTTACACATAAAAAAATGTACTTATGTGTTGGAATTGGGTGCTTAGAGACTATCTGATTCCACAGTTCGGAATAATTCTAGGACTGAAAGGAAACACCTACCCACACTTAAAGCGTGCACACATGGATAAGTTCTTCCCGATTGGTCATAGTAACTCATATTATCCTGCTGTCATCTTTAAGGAGGACTGTTCCCTATCTCATCTGGGCGATGTAGTGTGGGAACTTCAGGATTTTAAAGGTTACTTTAGATGTTGTGGGAGTAAACTGTAATCTACAAGGAAAGGTGTCTTGTGACTTTCCTATAGGGACACAGTGGCCAAATTGGAGGGAGCAAAGAGCCCTCTGCTGGGACAGATGACTAAGTGCTTTCTGAAGGACAAGATAAGAAGTGCATATTTCTCATTTTCTCCTAATGTAATTTCTAGTTTCAAAAAAAACACAACTAACTCTGTTCTTTTTTTCTAATTAATTTATTTCCATAGTTATTTGCCGGGTGGGCCCTTTACTCCTGATAAAGGACTTTTTGTTTCCCTAAAATTCTAAAATATTCAGTTGAGCAATTCTCTCTTTCTCTCAGGGAACAAAAGCACTTAAAAGCTATGATTTTATATGTGAAAACACAGCTTAGTCCATATATCTTAGACTTAATATGTTGTTTTCTTACTTATTCTTTACAGAATCAAGAAATCTTGATTTCTCTGTGACTCTACTGCTATTTAGGATTATCCCCTCACTCTGGTGGTCAGTGAGCTCCCACATGTGGAGCTCGGCTCAGCCATAAGCTGGGCTGATGGCTGCAAGCGCAGTGGTGGTGGCGGGAGCCTCTCCTGCCTCCTCTGCAGCGAAAAGGATGTCCAACTGCCGCTTAGTGGGGAGCAGGCCTAAGCCGACAGAAGGACATCCCCCGAGGGGTCCCAGATTGAGAGAGGGTGTAGGCCAGGCCATCCCCCCAGGCCTGTCACCGGCACAGATTATGCGGTCTTTTCCCCACACTGGCCGGTTTTGGTACAAGCACAACTGGCCCAGACCTCAAGGTCACTTCCACTCTGCCAGCCCTCCCGCAGCCACCTTCGTGAAACCTTTGCATACTCTGTTCCCCTAGTCCTTTGACAATCTTGATAGCTATAGGCTGCTGTGGGCTGACTTCTGCAAGCATTGCTACCTCCCCACCCTCCACTACTCAATTTCACTCACCGGTGGGAATGTGGAGGTTCCATTCCCGCTTCTGGGGAGTTTCACCCTGGTGGTGGTGGGGGAGCAGAGAGCAGGGCCCCTTCTCAAGAGACCCACACACAGCATCTGATACTGAAACTTCCCGGACACGTCTATGCTGAGGCTGCGGGATTTGGATCCACGAGGTCTCGGCTGCTCTTGGGCACCACCTGGTGGTGGTTTGACCGCCCGGGGTAAATCCGGTTGGGGATGATGGTGCTGTGCAAGTGATCCGCCACCTGGTGAGACTCCCAAAAAGAGCTACAGTCTCCCAGGACCCGCCCGGTTAGATGGCCCTGCTCTGTGGGGTGGCTGGGGATACTGGCTACGGAGGATACCGAGAGCACCACCTCCCACTTCCCGGTTCCAAAATAAGGTGGCCTGCGCTTTCACCGCCAGAACACTCCCATCCCCACCCACCAACAAAGACAACAACTCTAATCCCCACCTCGGCCCTTAGAAATAGAAACAGTCACCACATTGGAATGCACCAAGTGGTATGGGCGTGTTACTGTTGGGTTTTTCTCCTTATTTTTCCACTTGTGCTCTGAGCACTTGAAAGGTGGTAACAGCCCCTCTGATGAGTGGGGATCCAGGATGCTGAGTGCTGGGAACCCAGCAGCGGCGGGGAGTGAGATCCAACCCCCCAGCCAGGCCACCCAGCCAACCCGGACATGGAGCCGAAGCTAACGGAGAAGGTGGGAGGGAGAGAGAAGGTCAGATCAGACAGAAGCTCAGGCATTCAGAGCAACGAATAGGAAACGTGGCTGGAGGGGTGTCCTGAGTCACAGTGGCTAGTATTCTCATCAGGAGTTGCCCATGAGAATATAGGCACACTTACATTTTTTTTGCTTAAGTTGTTTTGCTGGCATTAAATTTGCTAGCCTCCTTTATACGCACATTTTAAAACAACATAGCATATTGTGGGAGAATATGGAAATTTGGGGAAAGCATATTTTCTCTACCCATCTATCTTCTGTACAGAAATTACTGTTATTTGTGTATATACATTCGTTTCCTAGGGCTGCTGTAACAAATCACCACAAACCGGCTGGCTTACAACAACAGATATTCATTCTCTCACAGTGACAGTGGCAAGAATCTACGGTCAAGGTGTGAGCAGGGCTGCACTCACTCCAAAGGCTACAGGAGAGCACCCTTCCCGCCTCTTACAGCTGCTGGTGGCCCCAGACAGTCTCGGCTTGTGGCTGCATTACTCTAAGCTCTGACTTCACACGGCCATGACTTTCTCTGTGTCTGTGCCTTCTCTTCTGGCCTTTGTAAGGTTATCAGATTTAGGGCTGGTCTCATCTCAAGAGCATTCATTAAATTACATTTATATCTACAAAGACCCCTTTGCCAAATAAGGTCATATTCATAGGTCCAGGTGTTAGGATGTAACACACACACACACACACACACACACACACACACACACACACACCATGGAGGGAGGGAGAGGGAAGGGAACAGGAGAAGAGAGAGGGAGAGGGAGAAAGCACTCACAGCCATACTTCTTGGTACTGTAATAAATGCTATAGTGAACATTCTAGCAAGAATCTGAAGGTATGTAATGGGCATTTGATTGGT
>NW_006299593.1:589598-591396 GCF_000327345.1 Myotis davidii | reverse complement strand
TGTGGCTGCAAGCGCAGTGGTGGTGGCGGGAGCCTCTCCTGCCTCCTCTGCAGCGAAAAGGATGTCCAACTGCCGCTTAGTGGGGAGCAGGCCTAAGCCGACAGAAGGACATCCCCCGAGGGGTCCCAGATTGAGAGAGGGTGTAGGCCAGGCTGAGGGACCCCCCCCCAAGTGCACGAATTTTCGTGCATTCAGCCTCTAATTAAAAATATAACCCATCAACTATACAAAAATATTAGCGAATCCAATGTAAACTCAACAATTTCTGGATTTTCAGGATTTTCCCAGGCAATTATGGTTCCCGTTTCCCACCTTCTCCCAGGAGGTTGCATCTAAGTCAGGGGGAACTTCTGTAGCTTACAGGAGGGTCATCTAAATGATCTGTGGCCACCACCTGCCCTTTGGGCATCCCTTGAAACATACATCTTCTTCCCCTCCCAGGCCTGTCACCGGCACAGATTATGCGGTCTTTTCCCCACACTGGCCGGTTTTGGTACAAGCACAACTGGCCCAGACCTCAAGGTCACTTCCACTCTGCCAGCCCTCCCGCAGCCACCTTCGTGAAACCTTTGCATACTCTGTTCCCCTAGTCCTTTGACAATCTTGATAGCTATAGGCTGCTGTGGGCTGACTTCTGCAAGCATTGCTACCTCCCCACCCTCCACTACTCAATTTCACTCACCGGTGGGAATGTGGAGGGTCCATTCCCGCTTCTGGGGAGTTTCACCCTGGTGGTGGTGGGGGAGCAGAGAGCAGGGCCCCTTCTCAAGAGACCCACACACAGCATCTGATACTGAAACTTCCCGGACACGTCTATGCTGAGGCTGCGGGATTTGGATCCACGAGGTCTCGGCTGCTCTTGGGCACCACCTGGTGGTGGTTTGACCGCCCGGGGTAAATGGGTCTGGGATGATGGTGCTGTGCAAGTGATCCGCCACCTGGTGAGACTCCCAAAAAGAGCTACAGTCTCCCAGGACCCGCCCGGTTAGATGGCCCTGCTCTGTGGGGTGGCTGGGGATACTGGCTACGGAGGATACCGAGAGCACCACCTCCCACTTCCCGGTTCCAAAATAAGGTGGCCTGCGCTTTCACCGCTAGAACACTCCCATCCCCACCCACCAACAAAGACAACAACTCTAATCCCCACCTCGGCCCTTAGAAATAGAAACAGTCACCACATTGGAATGCACCAAGTGGTATGGGCGTGTTACTGTTGGGTTTTTCTCCTTATTTTTCCACTTGTGCTCTGAGCACTTGAAAGGTGGTAACAGCCCCTCTGATGAGTGGGGATCCAGGATGCTGAGTGCTGGGAACCCAGCAGCGGCGGGGAGTGAGATCCAACCCCCCAGCCAGGCCACCCAGCCAACCCGGACATGGAGCCGAAGCTAACGGAGAAGGTGGGAGGGAGAGAGAAGGTCAGATCAGACAGAAGCTCAGGCATTCAGAGCAACGAATAGGAAACGTGGCTGGAGAGGTGTCCTGAGTCACAGTGGCTAGTATTCTCATCAGGAGTTGCCCATGAGAATATAGGCACACTTACATTTTTTTTGCTTAAGTTGTTTTGCTGGCATTAAATTTGCTAGCCTCCTTTATACGCACATTTTAAAACAACATAGCATATTGTGGGAGAATATGGAAATTTGGGGAAAGCATATTTTCTCTACCCATCTATCTTCTGTACAGAAATTACTGTTATTTGTGTATATACATTCGTTTCCTAGGGCTGCTGTAACAAATCACCACAAACCGGCTGGCTTACATCAACAGATATTCATTCTCTCACCGCGCCAGTCGCACG
>NW_006299593.1:586590-589426 GCF_000327345.1 Myotis davidii | reverse complement strand
CTCCCATCCACAATCAGCATGGGTGGGGCGGGAATCGGGGGTGATGGCTAAAATGGACTGGCTCATGACGTGCACCGGGGTGTTAGGACATCTCAAGCATACTTTATACCAGTTTATCCACTGCCTTACTCAATAAGAAGGAGGCATTAGTAGATGTAACACACACACACACACACACACACACACACACACACACACACACCATGGAGGGAGGGAGAGGGAAGGGAACAGGAGAAGAGAGAGGGAGAGGGAGAAAGCACTCACAGCCATACTTCTTGGTACTGTAATAAATGCTATAGTGAACATTCTAGCAAGAATCTGAAGGTATGTAATGGGCATTTGATTGGTTTTGTTACCCCACATCCATGGTCCTTTCTGCTGATGACACTATCCCAACGATTCTTGGGGAACTAACCTTTCCTACAACGATACTCTTTGGTGAAACCATTGATGAAGATGAACTGAACTTTTCTAGATTCGAAAATAGACATGAAACCCGACCTAAGCTAATTTTATGCTCACTCCATGGCAACTACATTTTAACCAAAATTATAAGACTGAAAACAGCAGTAGCTGATTCATCTAGGAGCTGATTCATCTAGGAGCTGATTCACTTAGTAGCTGATTCATCTAGTATATGAATCTCTGCTCTCTGTTACCTGATTCAGCAAGCAACCAACCCTACAGCCACTTAAAGTTCCTAACCATTTGGGGCCTGATTTTTCATCGTTCTCTTTCAGTGCTGTGAGCTGAGCCAAAAACTTATTTTTTTGTTGTTTTGTTTTGTCTGAGTTGATTTGTTTTTTTGCAAACAAAGATCCTTAACTCCCACAAGGCAAATAATTGATTCACTTATTTTTTTCTTGTTTTCAATTAAAATATAAAGGGTGTCCCCCCAAAAAAGTATACACACTTTAACAGCTGATAGCTCAATTGTGGAAATAAAACGTATTTTATTTTGTTAATCCTCACCCAAGGATCTTTTTTCTATTAATTTTTAGAGAGAGTGAAAGGGAGGGGGAAAGACAGAGACAGAGAAAAACAGTGATGTGAGAGAGACACATCGACTGCTTGCCTCCTCCATGTGCCCAACCAGAGCTGGGGATCGAACCTGCAACCCAGGTAAGTGCCCTTGACTGGGAATCCAATCTGCAACCCTTCAATTCAAGCAAGCCAATGTTCTAACCAGTGAAAAACACCAGCCAGGGCTGGGAAAGACCTTTTAAGAAAGACTGGCTTAAAAATGAAAGCTAGTTGGACAACAAAATCACATTTTGTTACTGTGCATTAAGAGAATTTAGTGAATTTATAGAGATCTTTCTGTACATGATGAATTTCTATAAATGTTTTTTGGATAATAAGAATAGGTATTCTCTATTTGTGGATAGAAAAATTCTGTGTGCCTATACATACACCAAATATATTAAGCCAAACTTGTAACTGTGTTGTTCAAATCTCTTACTATTACCCTGATACCATAGCCAGACAAAGAGTCTACAGAAAAGAAAACTACAGATCGATACTAGCAATCTGAATTCATTAAAAAGGATTATAACCACTACCAAGTGGGATTTGCCTCAGAAATGAAAGGTTGATTCAACATATGAAAATTAATAAATTTAAATGTACACATGACATTAATAGAATGAAGGGGAAACCCACAGGACCATTTCAATTGATGCAGAAAAAATTATTTGACAAAATCCAACATTCTTTCATGAGAAAAACACTCAACAAAATAGGAATGGAAGGAGATATACAAAAGGACACATACAAAAAGCCATAGCTAACATCCTCCCGAATGGGAAAAGACTGGAAGTGTTTCCCCTAACATCAGGAGAAAGAAAAGGATGCCTGTTTTCAACATTGCACTGGATATTCTAGCTGGAGAAATTAGGCAAGAAAATAAAATAAAGGACATCTAAATTTAAAAGGAAGATGTAAATTTACATCTATACACAGATGGCATAAATTTATCTATAGAAAAACTGAAAAATACACACACACACAAACACACACAAATGTTAGATCTAATAAACAAACTCAGTGAAGTTGAAGGATGCAAAATTAACACATAAAATCCAGTTACATTTCTATATACTAGCAATAAATAATCCAAAAAGGAAATTAAGAAAACAATTTCAGCCCTAGCTGGTTTGGCTCAGTGGATAGAGCGTCGGCCTGGGGACTGAAGGGCCCCAGGTCCCATTCCGGTCAAGGGCATGTACCTTGGTTGCAGGCGCATCCCCAGTGGGGGTGTGCAGGAGGCAGCTGATCGATGTTTCTCTCTCATCAATGTTTCTAGCTCTCTAACCCTCTCCCTTCCTCTCTGTCAAAAATCAATAAAATATATTTTTTAAAAAAAAGAAAACAATTTCATTTAAAATAGTCTAAAACGCAACCCAGGTAAGTGCCCTTGACTGGGAATCCAATCTGCAACCCTTCAGTGCACAAGCCAACGCTCTAACCATTAAGCGCACCAGGCAGAGCTCAAATGAATTTTTGAAAAAAATCATTTTATTGCTATTTTTTCATTTTGTTACTTTGCATTAAGAGAATTTAGTGAATTTATAGAGATCTTTCTGTACATCACACACACACAAACACACACAAATGTTAGATCTAATAAACAAACTCAGTGAAGTTGAAGGATGCAAAATTAACACATAAAATCCAGTTACATTTCTATATACTAGCAATACATAATCCAAAAAGGAAATTAAGAAAACAATTTCAGCCCTAGCTGGTTTGGCTCGGTGGATAGAGCGTCGGCCTGCGGACAGAAGGGTCCCGGGTTCGATTCCGGTCAAGGGCATGTACCTTGGTTGCAGGCGCA
>NW_006299593.1:585500-586570 GCF_000327345.1 Myotis davidii | reverse complement strand
TTTTGGCTCAGTGGATAGAGCGTTGGCCTGCAGACTGAAGGGTCCCAGGTTTGATTCCAGTCAAGAGCATATATGTCAGTTGCAGGCTGCAGGCCCTGGTCAGGGGCATTTGGGAAGCAACCAATCAATGTGTCTCTCTCACATCGATATTTCTCTGTCTCTCCCTCTCCCTTTCACTCTCTCTAAAAATCAATGGAAAAAATATCCTCAGGTGAGGATTAAAAGAAAAGAAAAGAAATGAAATTAACTAAGTAGGCACAAAATTTAAATAGTGAAAACTACAAAACATCATAAAAAAAATTAAAGAACTAAGTAAATGGAAAAACAACCCATGTCCATGGGTTGGAAAATTGATATACAGATTCAGTATAATTTCTATCAAAATCTCAATGTCATTTTTTGGTCACTTGTTTTTTTTTCTTTTCAAAAGTAGAAAAGTGCATCCTAAAATTCATTTGGAATTTCAAAGGACCCTGAATAGCCAAAACAATTTTGAAATATAAGAATAAAATTGGACTCACAAAAGTTGTTACAAAGCTACAGCCCTCAAAACAGCGGTATTGGCATAAGGATAGCCATATAGTCTAATGTAATAAAATTGAAAGCAAGAAATAAATCCTCACAACTATGGTCAATTGATTTTTGACAAGGGTGCCAAAGCCATTCAAAGGAGAAAAGGTTAGTCTCTTCGACAAAGTATTTTGGAAAAACAGGATATGTACAGGCAAAAAGAAAAAAAAGAAAAGAAAAGAAAAAGAAAAGAAATTGGATTTTACCTCACACCATATACAAAATTAAGTCAAAATGGGTCAAAAGCTTAAATGTTAAGAGCTAACAGTATAAAACTCTCACAGTTGTGCAACCATAACCACAAACCACAATCCAATTTCAGAACACTTCTGTTGCCCGCAAAGATTCCCTCACGCTGACTTGCAGCTAACTCTTGCTTCCACTCTCTATCTTAAACTTTGATCTGCTTTCTGTCTCTATTGTTGTGCTTTTTCTAGAAACTTTATGTAAATGGAATCATACATTTACTGAGTTGCACCTATTTGTAGCCGGTATTAGGA
>NW_006299593.1:580500-583000 GCF_000327345.1 Myotis davidii | reverse complement strand
AATGTCCAGAATAAGGTAGTTTTTATTAGGTTTCTCTATGGAAATGTTACTCTTTTCCCCCACTACATGCTGTGTAATTTGGAAGGAATTATCTATGCACAGCTCACACTTAAGAAGTGGGGAGTTATGGCCACTTACTTGTTTATTAATAATTTATTTATAGCATGTGTACTCATAGATCATTATTTTATAGTTTAGGTTATAATCCAATAGTACTTGATTTTGTTGCTCAGTTTATTTTGCTTTGGCCACTGTGAGTACTTTCTGCCTCCTGCACGCCCCATACTGGGGATTGAGCCCACAACCCAGGCTTGTACCCCCGACCGGAATCAAACCTGGGACCCTTCAGTCTGCAGGCCGACACTATCCACTGAGCCAAACAGGCTAGGGCAGGCCTTTGTTTCTTGATCCTCTCAGAGGGCAGAGCTCAGAAATATATGTGTATAGACATATCTACAGTTACTTGTCTATTTATCCTTCTGTATCTGTATTAAGATAAATATAAGTTCATATTGATGTCTCCAATGCCAATCAGTTACCACACAATTCATTCTAGCCTTCCCCCTGCTCCCGTTTATTTGTAAATTCCCATTCCAATAGCAGGTTTCACACAGTGAAAGAAGTATTGCCCTCCAAAACAACTGAGTTGATTACTTCTTCAGAAGCTTCCAGCAAATAAACTAATTTATCTTCAAGCTACTCTGAGTTGTTAGAAAGTCCTGCCCTGTTGCTATTGAAAAGGAAAATAGCAAGACTTTCTTTGGTTAAATGGCCTTCTTAATGTGTAACAATTGCTATTTTACCCTGTTCGAATGTCTTGTGTAATTACATGATAAAGCAGTTCCAAAGTATCTTGTGTATCACATAGTTTTTGGCTGGAAAAGGTCTACTCTGTTTATGGTCAGCAATCCATGGCGCTATCTTATTATTTTTTTAAGGCTCCAGTTGTTTGTGCATATGCAAGGGTCTGATACACAGGATACAGAAATAGCACATTTAATGATATCATTAGCCCAGCCAGCATGGCTCAGTGGTTGAGTGTTGACCTGTGAACCAGGAGGTCACGGGTTTGATTCCCAGTCAGGGCATGTGCCCTGGTTACAGGCTCAATCCTCAGTGATTCTCTCTCATCATTGATGTTTCTATATTTCTGTCTCCCTTTCCCTTCTCTCTGAAATCAATAAAGATACACTTTTTTAAAAGTAATATCATTAACCATTTTACACACAGGTCTTAATTCTAAAAACTGGTTTTCAGTAACACATTTTATGAAAGAAATTTTTGTTTCTTCATCAAATGCCAAAAATCCTTCATCTTCTACCACTAAAAATAGCAATTTAGAGTAATGTTTTTTATCAGGCTTTCTGTTTAAATTTTTGCATAGATTCAAAAGTAGAAGTAGCTATCTTCTTGAAATATTTTTTAAGTGAAGTCTGTTGTTTTGAAATTTGGTTAGAAGAAATGAATAGGTTTAGGATAGCTAATTTTTCTGACATGTTCTCCTCTTATTCATAGTCTACATTCCTTCTTATATCTGGGTCAAAACTGTTTTAGCAGGGATGCTGTTTTACATGATCCTAGAGTTTTCTTCCTCATAAAACCTGACTGTAACATAATGCTCCATCCCTACAGTTGGTAGTCATTTGAAGCCCTTTATTCAAAAAGTTGAATCTATAGAGACAATGACTGCGATGGGAGCTACAGTAATACAAAACTAAAAAAATAAAATAAAAAGCTACAGGGATATAAAAAAGACTGCTCAGAAATACTTATGCAATTCATCTGAAAAGGATAAAGGGATTAATATGATATAAAAGACTTGGAAGTAGATCCAGGAGATCAAATGAACTATTTGTGGGAATTTTACTCAAAGAGACTAAAATGAGTAAAATTGCAGAAAGATGTTCTTAAACTGAAGAAAGATTTGAGTCTTCATAACAAAAGGGCTCATTAAATTTAAATTACTATGAACATATGGTAGAGTCTCAATAAATTTTTGTGTAATAAATGATAAAAATACGATCTACACCTAAGCATAGCAAGTAGATCCAGCCAGAGACAAAATGAATTATCTACAAAATAAAAAACAGAGCATTAGCCTGCTTTTGGGATCATACTAGATATTAGAAAGGTGACAGACCATCATTTCAGAGTATCAAATTTAAAATTTCATGAGTCAATGATTCTATGCTTTATTAGAGTCTTGTTCATTAGAGAGGGCAACAGAAGGACACTTCTATACATTCAAGGGCTCAAAAAGTAGCAACTCATATAAATTCTCTGAAAATAACAAACTCAATGAAGTATTCCAGTTGAGAAAATCAAAATAAAGAACTCAAGTATATGAAAGATATGATATGATAAAAATATAACCATTGAGACCAGAAAACAGAGTTAATGCTTAAATACTTGGTATCCCTGGTGATGAAATAGTAAGATGTCAAAAATAATTCCTGAAGGGGAAGATATGATGTGTAAAATTAAATATAAGTAAGTTAAT
>NW_006299593.1:579040-580403 GCF_000327345.1 Myotis davidii | reverse complement strand
TTAGTGATGCAACAAATATTTGTGCAAGGTTGACCAGACAATCCTATAAAATAATGAAGGTTAAACATGTCATGTGACTTGGGCAAGGCTGTACAAGTTAAAGGCAGAAACACGATTCCGACCAGGCCCGTTTGCCTCCAAGTCCACAGTCACATTGTTTCTCCCAAACTGTAATGTTTACATTTACCGTACATTTCCAAATCAATAGGGGGAAAAGTACTAATAAGTGGAACAAAAAAAAATTTGGGTTAAAAGAAATAAAGGGATAACAAAAGTAGAGTCTCAATAAATTTTTGTGTAATAAATGATAAAAATACGATCTACACCTAAGCATAGCAATTAGATCCAGCCAGAGACAAAATGAATTATCTACAAAATAAAAAACAGAGCAGCATTAGCCTGCTTTTGGGATCATACTAGATATTAGAAAGGTGACAGACCATCATTTCAGAGTATCAAATTTAAAATTTCATGAGTCAATGATTCTATGCTTTATTAGAGTCTTGTTCATTAGAGAGGGCAACAGAAAGACACTTCTATACATTCAAGGGCTCAAAAAGTAGCAACTCATATAAATTCTCTGAAACTAACAAACTCAACGAAGTATTCCGGTTGAGAGATTGGGGCTCTGTGATGGATCGCCCTCACAGAGGGGGGCCCTGTCCACCCACTACAGCCCGCTGGTCAGTGGCCTGGGCCTCCCTCTTTGGGGCGATCATGGGGTGATGGCGTGGTCCCCTGACCAGTCACACTGCACCCACCTTGGCTGGCCTGGTGCCAGTGTGTGTCTTAGTGTGGTCATCTGGACGGTCATCCTGCTGTTTGGTCATTATATGAAAGATATGATATGATAAAAATATAACCACTGAGACCAGAAAACAGAGTTAGTTCTTAAATACTTGGTTCCCCTGTTGATGAGATAGTAAGATGTCAAAAATAATTCCTGAGGGTTAGATATGATGTATAAAATTAAATATAAATAAGTTAAATATAAAGGCCACATAAAATTTTAAAACTGGTGCCTGGGAAGGTGTGGAGGAAGGAATTAAAATGTGCCAAAGCTCTCATAAAATGGAGTCATCATTATACCATCATAACAACAACAATAAGGCAATATACTAAGTGCTTTATATTTAGCTGCTTTATTCCAGACTCTATGAACATAGGGATTATCTGAGTTGCTCGCCAGAACTCGCCCATTTCTTGGTTCATGTTAGGTATTCAACAAATATTTGTGCAAGGTTGACCAGACAATCCTATAAAATAATCAAGGTTAAACATGTCATGTGACTTGGGCAAGGCTGCACAAGTTAAAGGCAGAAACACGATTCCGACCAGGCCCGTTTGCCTCCAAGTCCACAGC
>NW_006299593.1:574024-578297 GCF_000327345.1 Myotis davidii | reverse complement strand
ATCTGGACGGTCATCCTGCTGTTTGGTCATTTGGTCAATTAGCATATTATGCTTTTATTATTATAGAAGATATTCACATATACACAAAAGAAAGAGAATTATATAATGGACCATAATATACCTATCAACAAAAGAAAGTTCAAGTCCGGCTGGTGTGCCTCAGTAGTTTAGTGTGCACTTATGAACCGAGAAGTGATGGTTTGATTCCCGGTCAGGGCACATGCCTGGGTTTCGAGCTCAGTAGGGGGCATGCAGGCGGCAGTAGATCAATGATTCTCTCTCATCATTAATGTTTCTATCTCTCTCCTCCTCTCCCTTCCTCTCTGAAATCAGTATATTTTTTAAAAAATTTTAAAAAGGAAGTTCAAAACTATAGGACATTTTTATAAGAGTGTATTACAGTTTATTATTGAACCAAACTGAAGATATTCCCAGAAGCAATATCTCAAATCACTGATGTTTCTCTCTCTCTCCCCCTCTACCTTCTTCTCTGAAATCAATATATTTTTTAAAAAAAAATTTTTTAAAAGAAAGTTCAAAACTACAGGAAATGTTTATGAGTTTATTATTGAACCAAACTGAGGATATTCCCAGAAGCAATATCTCAGCAGATTGAAAAAATGCTCTGGAGAATAGCCGTTTTGCATTAGGAATGTGAAGGAAGGTACAGGAAATCCTCTACAGATTGAAAAAATGCTCTGGAGAATAGCCGTTTTGCGTTAGAAATGTGTAAGGAAGGTACAGGAAATCCTCTGATGGTGTGGACTAAGGAGTGGGGAGAAAGCAAAGCAGTCCAACCTCTAGGACTTGGACAAAGAGCAAAATGGAGAGAGACAAACTTTTACACTGGTGGGTACAGGATAGCTAACACTGAACATGTACAGTGCATAGAGTTAATATTTAACACTTACAGTGTAGAGAAATAGTTAACATTAAAATGCGCCTGTGAGGGTGGGTAGGCCTTGAGGGGTCTGGGAAAGAAGATTACTTTGGTATTTCAAAGGTCTGTTATCCTAGATTTATAAGAACAATGAATGGGACTCCTTTAAGACAAAGGTTAACCTTTTAGTAAGAAAAATATAAGCCTGGGGTGTGATTACCACTGTGGCCTGTCCAGTTAGGAATGTATAATCAGATCATTTTGTGTAGTTACTTCTGTAGCTTTTGAGCTTGTCAGGTTTCCTACACAGCTATACCTAAATTCCAGATTCAATAATTATCCAGACTTTGCCTCCATTGCTTTATCTATCCCTGTTTGCTTCCCCTCCTCCCTTCTTTTTTGTTACTTGAGTACTCTAAAGCATATCCCAGCCTTCATATCACTTCACTTCGTCTAAAAAATTTAATTATTTTCTTACATAACCATATTCCATTATTTCACCTAAAATCAATAATAAATCCTCAACATCATCTAATACCCAAACTATATTGAAATTTCCTCAATTATCTAAAAAAGGGTTTTTTCACATTGCTTTGTTTGAATCAGAATTGAAACATATTGAGTTATTATGTCTTTTTAGTGTGAAGCAGTAGTTCCGACCTTTTTTTCATGCACTGACTCAAAGAAACTGATCAATGCTCTCACATTCTGGATTTTCTACTTAAAAATAATTTTTTTTAAAAAAAAATTCTCACCTGAAGACATTCTTTTTAATTGATTTTAGAGAAAAAGGAAGGGTGAGGGAGAGAAACATCTATCGGTTGCCTCTCTTCACACCCCAACCGGAGAATAAACCTGCAACCCGGGCATGTGCCCTAATTGGGACTCAAACCTGTGACCTTTTGGTGTATGAGACAATGCTCCAACCAACTGAGTCACACTGGCCAGGATGGATTTTTTTACTCTTTTAATTCAATTTAATTTGTCTTTTTGTTATTGGGTTGTAAATATGGTTAATTTTTAAAAATATATGTTTTCATTGATTTTTTTAGATACAGGAAGGGAGAGGGAGAGAGAGATAGAAACATGGATGATGAGAGAGAATCATCAATTGGCTGCCTCTTGCACACCCTCTACTGGAGATCGAGCCCAAAACCCAGGCATGTGACCTGATCAGGAATTGAATCGTGGCCTTCTGGTTCATGGGTCAACATTCAACCACCAAACCACACTGGCCAGGCAGTAAGGTTAATTTTTTTTTTAATTTGCTATTCAGGAATCATTTCAGATTTTTAAAATGATGCAAAAATAGTATTAAGAACTCCTATACACCTTTAATCCAGATTTCTCCAATGTTAACATTTTACCACACTTGCTTTATTCATTCTATTTTGTTGAAGATAAGATGCCCTTTACCTCTAAATACTTCAGTGTATTTCCAAGAACAAAGACATTTTCTTATATAACAACAGTGTAATGGTCAAAATCAGAAAATGATGCAAGGTCACTAACTAATCTACAGATTTTATTCAAATTTCACCAATTTTTCTTCTAATGTCCTTTATCAGATTTAGGCTGTCAAATCTATTTTAATATTTCTTACCTTTCAGGCATTTGTACCTTAAAAAAAAGTTACTACCAATTGTTGTTACAGTAGTCCCCAAACTTGTTTGCACATTAGAATCACCTGGAGATCTTTTTAAAATTCCTAGAGAAAATTCTTAAGGAAAACAAAGCTGAAGGCATCACACTTTCTGAATTCAAATATATTGCCAAGCTACAGTAATTAAAACAGTATGGTACAGGCATACTGTACAAGAACACACAATAGAGAAAGGACAGTCCCTTCAATCAATGATGTTGAGAAAATTTGACAGCCACAAGCAAAAGAATAAAACTGGACTTTTATGTTACACTAAACACAAAAGTTAAGTTAAAATGGATTAAAGACTTGAACTCAACACTGGAAACCATAAAACTCCCAGAAGAAAACATAAGCAGTGAGCTCCTTGACACAGGTCCTGGTGATGGTTTTTTTTATTCTGACATTTAAAGCAAAAGCAACACAAGCAAAAATAAACAAATCGGACTACACCAAACTAAAAGCTTATGTACAGTAAAGAAAACCATCAACAAATGAAAAGGCAACCTACTGAATGGGAGAAAATACTGTATTTGCAAATCATATATCTGACAAGGGGTTAATATCCAAAATACATAAAAAACTCATACATCTCAACAGCAACAATAATAATAATAATAATTAAAAAATAAGAACAAACACAAAACAATCCGATTTAAAAATGGGTAGCCTGGCCGGCGAGGCTCAGAGGTTAAGCATCAACCTACGAAGCAAAAGGTCAAGGCACATGCCGGGGTTGCAGGCTCAATCCCCAGGGGAGTGCCTGCAAGAGGCAGCTGATCAACGATTCTCTCTCATCCTTGATGTTTCCATTTCTCTCTCCTCCCCAGTTTGTTTCAGTGGCTAGAGCATCGGCCTGGAAACCAAAGGGCCCGGGTTCGATTCCAATCGAGGGCACATATCTCTGTTGCAGGCTCGTCCCCAGCCCAGGCCCTGGGCAGGGCTTGTGCAGGAGGCAACCAATCGATGTGTTTCTCTCACACTGATGTTTCTTTCTGTCTTTCCTTCTCTCTTCCACTCTCCCTGAAAATCAATGGGGAAAAAAAAAACCTCAGGTGAGGATTAACAAACAAAAATTAAAATAAAATAAAAAATGGGCAGAAGACATTTTTCTAAAGAAGGAATACAGATGGACAAGTACAAGACCTTAATGTGAGTTTCCTGAGCCACAGGCCCGGATAGGACTTAGGTGACCATCTCTGTAAACTTCAAGTTGGGTATAAACCCAATCGCCCGCTAGGAAGAGTGCAGCATGAGTGGGTACAGAATCCCGGGGTACACAGGCCTTTAGGAAATGGGGGAGTAAGAAATCTGGCACTGGCACCAACTTGCTTAGGGCCTGATAAGGAAGAAGAGGTTTTTACATCACTTGGAGGAGCGACTGTGGTTCCCCCGAAGGTACCTCCTGTAACCCACAGGGCGGTGAGTTCCTCAGGCCCAGTAGAAACCCCAAAGTCTAACTTGGCATGGGCCTCATTTAGGGCCTCGGCTGAAAGAGGATGCGAGCCACGGTGCAAGCTGGCCTAACCACGAGGAAGTCACTTGTGCAAGGAAGTCGGGTCTGGACTTCGGAGGAGAATGCGTGCCGGCGGGGAACTGAAGGTGTAGCCGTGCCAGCCCAGAGCGGGGCTAGGATTTCCTGGGGGGCCGGGGGGGGGGCGCGATTCCCCGCCCTTTTGATTTAGCCCTTTCCCGGCGCCACCGACTCTTCCGGAGCTGCTCCTCCACCTCGGCCACCAGCGGCCAAGAAA
>NW_006299593.1:545846-573698 GCF_000327345.1 Myotis davidii | reverse complement strand
ATGCAGGTAGGACGCCCGCCGGCGGGCACCGACTCCCCGGGTGGGCGCTGGGAATGCTCAGCGCCCTTCCCTTCTCCCGCTCGCTGCCCCCGGCGCTGGGAACTTTAAAGGTGACTGCTCGGCGTCAGAAAAGACGCCCGAAAGCCTGGCTGTTTCCCTGAGGTGTGGAGGAGGACCCTGTGCGCATTGCATTCCATGCCCCCCGCCCCATTCGCCTTCCGCCCTCCGCCCCTCCCGGTTAAAGGCCAGGTTTTCCTGGAGCCCCGTGGAACTTTCCCGATCGTCCTGCTCGGCGCCCTCTGGCGGAGGCCTGAGTCCGGGTGTGGGTCTCCCAGTTCTAGGAAATTTCCCCGCTTCTGCTAATGGCCCCAGAGTTCTCACCCAGTCCCGGACCAGGGCCTTCTCCGTCTGCAACTTGGGGTGAGTGGGCGCCCCGGGTGTGTGCGTCTGCAGAGCTGCCAAGGGAGAGGCGCCTTCAGAAGCCCCTGGGAGACGGCTCCGATAGGTCTGGATGGGAAGGCGGTGTCTGGAGGAATTTGGAGAGGGCCGGGAGAAGAGAAAGCCCGCTTGCACTGGGTGATCCTTAAGGTCTGGTTTTTCAGGCACGCTTGGGGATGTGTCCAAAGGCTTCGTCAACCTGGCCGATGCTGCTGAAATGAACAGCTACTGGGCTCTGAACTTAACCTCCATGCTCTGCCTGACTTCCTGCATCCTGAGGGCCTTCCCGGACAGTCCTGGCCTCAGCAGGACTGTGGTTAACATCTCTTCCCTCTGTGCGCTGCAGCCCTTCAAGGGCTGGACACTGTACTGTGCGGGGAAGGCTGCCCGTGAGATGATGTTCAAGGTGCTGGCCTCAGAGGAGCCTGGTGTGAGGGTGCTGAGCTATGCTCCAGGTAGGTGGGACGTTACTGCCATCCCTGTCCCCCAGAACCAGCTGGTTCCCCTCTGGGGGCTGGGCAAGGGGCCTAGTCTGGTCCCTCCAAATATAGTGTCCCTGAATCATTCCTTAAGGGAAATAAAGGGCCCAAGGACGTTAGACCTGGCAGGAGCAGGGAGCCATAGTGAGAGGGTGGGGAGAGAGAGTGGGGAGCAGAAAGGCTGAGCTATTAGAGTTTGAGAGACGGCTTGAATTCCAGCCTGTACCCCATTTCCTCATGTAAAACGGAAGATCCTGCTTGTCTCTCAGGGCAGTTAGGAGGACTGAATCAGGAAATATAGGTGAAAATCCCTCATGGTGAAGGGCGATCTAATTGTTAGCACTTCAGATTGTTAGATAGGAGTTACCACACTATATTAACGTCATTTGTATGCTTCTCTAGCTTGATAGGAAAGCCTTGAAGGCGGGGAATGTGCCTGCATGTCTCCAGCACGTAGCAGAGCACCCCATTGAATCAGTCTGCAGAAAATGCTAGTTGAGTGAAGAACACACAGACATTGTTGAATGCAGACGGTATCGGCCTGAACTGTGCTGGAACACTGGTTGGGGGTGGGGGAAATTCTGGGGTAAATAAGGTAGGGCCCTCCCAGAGGTTAAAGTGTCGGGGATCTTGTGATGCGTGGTTTCTCGCAGCCCGATCATGATGCCACTGTGCCTTTCTGAAAAGCGAGGCTTGACGTTGCTGCAATTAGAAGGTGGTGACAACTATTGTTTAATGTCTGAGCAGCTTAGAGATCCAATAGTCTCTTCCTCTTGGCACCCTGGAGGCCTAGGGGTAGAATGACCTGACCAAAGTTCAGATGTGGCAGAAGTCCAAGGATCAAAGTCCCAGGATCAAACTTCACCTCCAAATTCATGACCAGTGCCATTTCTACTTCCTCATGCTCTCCAGTACCCCGTTCTCCCTAACACATACTCGGTTACTTTTCCAGCCAATAGGCAACTCAGCCGCCAATCTGAGCTCAGCCTAGGACTTAGTCAACTGTGCGCAAATAAGAACCACAGCCAGGAGTGGAGCAGACTCCAGAATGCCATGTGACTGGGTTAGATCCCAGCGGACTCTGGGAACTAGGAGGAAGTTGAACTTTTTGCAAGGCTGCCAGGGCCTGAATGAAGGTCGTGGTTTCATTTCAGTCTCTGCAAGAATGTTGTAACCGGTGTCCAAAGTGGGGGAGAGGGGGCCGGACGCTGTTTGGCAAAGTAGCAAGTCCCCACTTACTAGGAATGCACAGGTGATTGAAAGACATTCAAGGATCAGGAGGCTGGCTTTTGCAGCCACGGGATTTCTTTACTTTGTGCCCCTGAGGCCCATTAACTCCAGATTCTGATAGGAAAAACAGAAAATGCCTATAAGTTCACTGACGTCACCTTAGGAGGAGGCGCTGGTTGGACAGGAGATAATAAGTTTGGCTGTACACCGGGTGGTCTGGAGGGACCGTGTTCAGTCGGCATTGGAATTTGAGCTCAATAGTGACAGAGTGAAGCCTCTGACCACACGTGTTAGCCAAGATAAAGTGTTGCCTCTGGCCACACTTGACTCCACCCCACTTCACACACACAGCAGGGCCCCCTCATCTTCTGCTCTTTATCCCCTAGGGCCCCTGGATACAGACATGCAGCAGGTGGCCCGGGAGACCTCTGTGGACCCAGACTTGCGGAAAAGGCTGCAGGAGCTGAAGACAAAGGGGGAGCTGGTGGATTGTAAGATGTCAGCCCAGAAACTGCTAAACTTGCTTCAAAAAGATATGTTCAAGTCTGGAGCCCATGTTGACTTCTTCGATAAATAAGCCCCTATCCTTGGTTTCCTGGGGCTCTCTTCCCCCTCTTTCGGGCACACCCAGAAGCCCTGTGCCTCCTCACATCTTGCCACAATGGCACCACCAACTCTGCTTTACACAGATAAGCACTCATGCCTACTGTCCTGCTCTCAGACCCAGCCAGCTGTGAGGTCACTGGGGCACTCAGTTCTTAGGAGTCTGTGTTGAGCACCCTGAGTTAGGCGGAGGCTTATGGGAGTTAGGTGAGAGAAGTGATGGGCATTGGTGTTCTCTCTCCAGGCATAGAATCTCAAGGATGGCAAAAGTAGGACAAGAAGTTGAAACACTGAAGAGAAGGGGTTGGGTCTCCTTCCATGGCCAGTCCATGGGGGGAGAGGGGGAAGCTGCTTCAAGAAGGAGGGCCCAGTAGATTCACAGATGGGCTGGCGGGGAGGGAGGACGGCCAAGTTTCAGCCTATATGGATGCCCTTTACTCAGGGTAACAGGACCTTCTATGAACTTCAAAGCCTCATTCTTATACCTTCTCTCTCCAGAACCTACTGTTTGTTCCCCAGATGGGGGGTGGGGGACTGAGAGTTTTTGTACATGTCAAAGGCAGTTACAAATAAAGTGTGAATTGTCCTTTATTAGTGCCTGGAGTACAGTCATGCCTCTGATACAGGGCCCATGACTAAGCCCCTGGTTTGCTGGGCCCAGGGGTATTCCTGAGGCAATTAACCCAAACATGGGGTGCTGCCCTTATTTCCAGATTCAAACAAAGTTGGCCAAGATGGGCACTCCCAGACACCTGTTCCTTCATGCTTTTTTGCCTACAGTGACCCCAGTCCTGACTAACCTTTCCTCACCCTTGACTTATGAGGGTCCAGCCTGTAGGGATGGGTCATTTCCCTGGCTCTCTTGGCTTCCCATTGAAGAATGGACCTTGAAAGAACTGACTCCTTTCATCCCCTTGCCCTCTACCTGAACCTTAGGCATCCCTTTTCATTCCCATAAATTTTGTTAGGATTTCCTCTCAGGCTCAGATGGTCCATTGACCTGTTAATTCCAGGATATAACTAAACCAGATAAGTAACTATGCTATTTCTAGCTTCTGTAAATATGCTTGCTTGAATAATGGGAAAGTGAAGGGGGGTGGGGGGCTGGAAATTTGGGCCTGTGTTGGAAATCTGGTGTACGTTCTTAATCAGTCTATGGCCTGGTCACTGCTCCCTCTTAAATCATCTATCTTGCAGGACCTGTTTGCTTAAGCGTTGTTACCACCTTGGGAAGGCCATAAACTGACGCTCCCAGACGGAATTGTCAGGGCTGGTGCCAGGCCAGACCTTGACGTGGGGTCTCACAGCACCAATCCCAGAGGGGTTTTTGCTCTTTTTGCCTTTATAAGCTTACCCCTAACTTCATTTTGGGACCTCGAGGTTTGGAGTGGCGATAGCCTTTTGTGGTCGCCGTCGGCTTTGAAATAAAAGCTCTAAAATTCGACCCTCTGGTTGTGGCGTTTTCTATTGGACTCGCTGAATTTCAGTATAACAGCATGTCTACCCCTTGCCCACATGGCAATGCTCTGAATGGATCCCACCTCCTCAGGGGCCTGTTGTGGGCCCTTCTGGTTATACCCACCTGGTCCATGGTCCAGGTCCTGGAATGGGCCTAGGACCAACATGCCTTAGGCCAGGGGTGGGCAAACTTTTTGACTCGAGGGCCACAATGGGTTCTTAAACTGGACCGGAGGGCCGGAACAAAAGCATGGATGGAGTGTTTGTGTGAACTAATATAAATTCAAAGTAAATATCATTACATAAAAGGGAACGGTCTTTTTTTTTTTTTAGTTTTATTCATTTCAAATGGGCTGGATCCTGCCTGTGGGCCGTAGTTTGCCCATGGCTGCCTTAGGCAGTGGTTCTCAACCTTCTGGCCCTTTAAATGCAGTTCCTCGTGTTGTGACCCAACCATAAAAGTATTTTCGTTGCTACTTCATAATGTTGCTACTGTTATGAATCGTAATGTAAATATCTGATATGCAGGATGGTCTTAGGCGACCCCTGTGAAAGGGTCGTTCCAATACCAAAGGGGTCGCGACCCACAGGTTGAGAACTGCCTTAGGGGAAGGTGGACAAGATTCCAAGAGAGGGAAGCGCTGAGAAACCAGGGGTAGGACCAGACCCCCCTTCTGCAGGTGAGTAGATGTGGACAAGCTGGGGGCTCTGCAGTGGTGGTCAGCCAGCCCCTTTCTGGCCTGTGTTTGGGAGGAGAGCTTGGTCCCTGCCAGTCATCTCCAGGACTCAGGCCTGGGTCTGACCAAGCAGCAGGGAACTCTTTGTTCCTCCTGTGCCCGGCAGAGGGCGCACCGAGGCCATGCCTCCTGGAGGAAAGGCAGCTCCTCTGGCTGGAGGGAGTCCCTGGGCTGGAGTTGGCGGTGCCCTGCTGGGTTTCCTAGGAGGGAGCAAGCAAATCATGCTTTTTTTTCACTCAGAGCCTTTTTACTCACTGGAGTCAAAATCGCTATACACAGATCCCTGCTTGGCCACTTACCAGCTGTAACCCAGGGCAAGTTTTTTCTCTGTGCCTCAATTTCCTTATCTAAAAAAAAGGATTAGCCCTAGCCGGTTTGGCTCAGTGGATAGAGCGTCGGCTTGGGGACTGAAGAGTCCTGGGTTCGATTCCGGTCAAGGGCATGTACCTTCGTTTCGGGCATATCCCCAGTAGGAGGTGTGCAGGAGGCAGCTAATCGATGCTTTTCTGTCATCGATGTTTCTGACTCTATCCCTCTCCCTTCCTCTCTGTAAAAAATCAATAAAATATATATATTTTTTTAAAAAGGATTATCAGGTGCCTTCCTTAAAGGGCCATTGTATTAAATACGCCAATGTTTGTAATGTTAAGCACAGTATTTGCCCCATAGAAGCTACTGTTACTCATTGCCCTTTAATATCAAGATCCGGATCAGCCCAGAGCCCCACTTGCAGCTTCATCTCTTCCTCATGTCCCAGATGCCCTCCCACGGGCTAACCCGAGGCAAGAACTCTCACTGTGCTGCTCTTGATCTGGGCCTCGGTAGGTCGGGCTTCAGGCTGGACACTGTCTTGGACTCCCTGGACCTATGGGAAATGCATGGACCTTGAGGTCAACAACCCTCAGTGTAACTGCCCTCTGTGATGGAGGTGCTGTGGGGTCTCAGACAGGGCCCCTCCCTTCCGGGGCTCTCCTTAGGACAGATGAGCGCTAACATTCCTCCTGCAAACCTTCCTTTAAGTCAGTGATGGCGAACCTTTTGAGCTCGGCGTGTCAGCATTTTGAAAAACCCTAACTTCACTCTGGTGCCGTGTCGCATACAGAAATTTTTTGATATTTGCAACCATAGTAAAACAAAGACTTATATTTTTGATATTTATTTTATATATTTAAATGCCATTTAACAAAGAAAAATCAACCCCAAAAAATGAGTTCGCGTGTCATAGGTTCGCCATCACTGCTTGAAGTTGCATGGTCCGACAGCCTCTGAGGCATCAGGTTTGCCTCTGCAGGTGGGGCTGGGCCAGCCTGGGTGGGTATTGGGTGGATTTCCCTACCAGACCCCTTGTGCCCATGGAAGTGTGAGGATAGTCAGCGCCAGCCCAACCCCTAGTGGACGTTCCAGCAGTTTTTCTCCTTCCCCACCAGCCTGGTTGTCCAGGACTTAGTAGTACCGCATGTCCCCACGAGGTGGCGAGAACCTCTCACGCTTGACACTTGTCCTCTAGGCGCCCAGGGATTTAAGAGCCTTGGAAATGACCCTAGACCTGTCTTTCTGTCTTCATGTCCTATAGGGTTCTGGGTTCTCAGGGGCCCTCATGGAGCTGGAGAAGCAGAAAGGCCAGGATCACTTCCCCTGGCGGACCCCACGGCCTCCTTAGTGACCCACTGGCTCTGGCCACAGGGAATTCCAGGCCTCGCTCCTGGGCCTGGACGCAGCCTCCCAGGTCCTCCACCACTGGGGCAAGGAGACTTTCTTGCCAGCCTCCGGGCCACGAGCAGCCACCGACCAGAGGGTTAACAATCCGTGTTCCCAGAGTACACACAGGGGCACATGCAAGCACACACACAATACATGCCTGCACATGCCCAAAGCCCAGCTGCCGGGTTGAGCAGGGGCCTCAGCTTAGCCAAAAGACAAACAAGGTTTCTCTTTGTCTTCGGCATGAATGAGCGGGGCAGTTTTTTGGTTTTGTGTTTTAATACCCCTGAGCTGGGGGCGAGCAGCAGCTGGCCTGTGAGGAGCAGGGGAGTGAGGGTAATATTCCAGGGACCTCCAGCACCTCTGGCCACGAGGTGGACAGCTGGGACTAGGCTGGTCAGATGCACCCCACCCCCTCCCAATTCCTGTCCTTTGTCCCTCAAATACAGTGCAGGCTGGTGCTCGAGCCCATTGTTAGCCAAGCCTGGAGGTACCCAGCTGCTGCTTCCCCGCCCCCCACCTCAGAACCACAACCCCGTGTCCTGCTGCATCCTAGCATCTCTCCATGTCGTACTTTGAGGAGCTGGGCGCCAGGCAATTGCCTTCTGCTCTCCTTCACATGAACCACAGCCTCTCCCTACAGAACGTGGCCTCCTACGCTGACATGTGTCTGCCGTAATTCCATCTCACAACACCTGTGCACACCCCTGTGTAACATGCCCAAGACTGCCCAGCTGTGCTCCCTCACCTTTGGGGTCCCAGGTGGTGACAGGGTGGTTGCCAGAGTGGGGACACCTCTCCAGGCACTGGGGCATCTCTCAGTGATCTGGAGTGGGGGGGCGGAAGGGATGGACCAGGCCACGAGATAGCTCGCAGGGAAGTTAACTGAGGAATGACTCGGCCTTGGGCCAGCTGGGGAAGGGTTAGGGTGGCTGAGGAGAGGATGGAGTGAGCTGTCCTTGCTCCCCACCCCAATCCTGAGGTCTTCCGCCTGCAGTGCTGGGAGGCAGGGCCACGCCTGGATGTTGTCTCCGACTTTTGAAGTAGAGCCCACCTCCCCATCCCACCCCAGAATTATTGTTGCTTCCCAGCAAGACTCCCCTACTTTGCTCTTTGTCTCCCATTTCACCTACCCTCCTCATACGTCCCCCTCAGCCCTGCCCACCTTTAGTGTGAAAAGGGAGAGGCCTGGGCTTCTATTTTCAGGGAGCCGGTGGGGAAAAGGAGAAAGGAGGGAGAAGGAAGTTCCTTCTTATTTATTTTCTTTCGTCTTTAAATAATATTTTAATTGATTTCAGAGAGGAAGGGAAAGGGAGAGAGGAGAGAGAGAGAGAGAAAAACATCGATGAAAGAGAATCATTGATCGGCTGCCTCCTGCATATCCCCCACTGGGGATTGAGTCTGCAACCTGGGCATGTGCCCTTGACCAGAATCAAACCCGGGACCCTTCAGTCCCCAGTCCGACGCTCTACCCACTGAGCCAAAGTAGCTAGGGCTATTTTCTTTTTAAAAAAATATATTCTTATTGATTTCAGAGAGTGAAAGAGAGATAGAAACTTCAATGTTGAGAGAGAATCATCAATTGCCTCCTGCATGCCCACACTGGGGATCGAGCCCACAATCTGGGCATGTGACCTGACTGGGAATCAAACCGTGACCTCCTGGTTCATAGGCTGGTGCCAACCACTGAGCAACACTGACGGCTGAAGTTCATTTTTAAATTTGGGGGCTCTACCTCTCAGGCCTAACCCTACCCCGTCCCAACACACACGCACACAGCTGACCCCAGAGGCTCAGAAAGATTCCTTAGCTGACTAACCTGGAAGCTGTCTGGTGGTTTCTTAGTCCACAGGCCCATGCCCCTCCCCATAGCAAGGGAAGAGAGGGGCTCACTCCTCGGAGCTGGTACCTTCTTTTGGAGCTGAAGGAGTCTGGCCCCTACTCTGGTTCAGGTTTTGTCCACTGCTGCAGAGGTATTTTCTGCCTGGGCCCTGCCCTTTAAAGATCCAGCTCGATACCAGCGATCCCAGGCCCCAGGCTCAAGAGGCAGTGTGTACCCCACAGATCTTACCCAGACCTTACCCACTGAGGCACTGTTGTGTGTTTGATGAATGAATGAATGAATGAATGACCAAGTGAGGGAGTGAATGCCCACTGCCAGGTGTATAATGAAACATTTGAAGAGTTTGGGTGTGATGTCGAGAGCCTAGGAGTTAGGCCTCTGCAGACCAGCTCCGGCTGTATGGGTCCCCACCCAGCCCAGGCGTCCCTATGTTGGGGTTCAAGCCCCCCTGGGGACCCCTAAAGGAAATCCCACATGTGGGTATTGTGGAAGTGGGTGGGGCTGACCGGTGTCAGAATTACCTGGGGAGTTTTAAAAAAACAGTTACTGTCCCATTGCTCTTCCTTCACCCAGATGCCAGTTCAGTGGATCTAGGTGTGTCCCCACTTTGCACTAGAGCATTAAGACGTGAGCTGTGGCCCTAACTGGTTTGGCTCAGTGGATAGAGCATCGGCCTGCAGACTGAAGGGTCCCGGGTTCGATTCCGGTCAGGGGCATGTATCTTGGTTGCGAGCACATCCCCATTAGGGAGTGTGCAGGAGGCAGCTGATCGATATTTCTCTCTCATCGATGTTTCTAACTCTCTATCCCTCTCCCTTCCTCTCTGTAAAAAAATCAATAAAATATATATTTTTTTAAAAAGTGAGCTGTGGAAATAATTAATTAATTAATTTTTAAAATGAGCTGTGAGACCTTAGAACGCATGTGGTATTGGCAGTGATCAAAGGAAGCCGTCCCCAGGTAAGGGAAGTTTAGGGGACAGAGTCAGGGTCAGGGGTCAGAGGTCAGAATTAAAGATCAATATATGGCCAGGATCAGGACCACTGCGAGGCCAGACTTGGGGTCAGCACAGGGCCGTGGCTGGCTCAGCCTGTGGTGAGGGTTGGGAATATGAAGAGGGCAACGGGAGAGGGGGAGAGGCCTGCACGCTTGGCCTTTAAATCGCTAAGTTACACATAAAGGATGAGCACCCCATTAAGAGAAAAAGGCCAGGCCTGAAGACAGTGACCAAGCCGGGGGAGCTGCTCCTGGGCCCAAAGAGAGCCCCAGATTCCCCTGTGACCCCCGGCCAGCAGCAGCACCATCTGGAACAAAACGGGCTCTCTATAAGAGGCTGTCCTTGTGGCCTGCCTGGGTGGGACAGGGACGGGGCGGGGGGGCAAAGTGAAGGAATGGAGAGGAGCCAAGCTCCTGTCCTCTCTGGAGCATCCAGGCCACGACAGGAACAGGAGGAGGGTGAGACTGACAGGGTGGACAGGACAGCAAGAGGAAATTGAAGAAACACAGAGAAAACATGGGCAGAAGAACAGACAGGAAGATTAGCAAATACAGTAAGACATATTTTGATGGAGGGAGAGAGATTGCGGGAGAAGCCACACACACTCTCAAACACTCATACACTCTCTTTTTCTCACACACACACACTCACACACTCACACACGCCCGGGTGTGTGCTCACGCAGCCTCCCTGAGCCTCGCTGGAAACAATCCCGCTCTCGACGCGGGGCCTCAGCTGCACAGGCGGTGCCGAGCTGTTACCTTGCACATCTGTCAGCTCCAAATGTGGAAGCTGCCATAGGGTTGTGTGTGTGAGTGTGAGAGTGTGTGTGTGTGGTGTGCCTGTTCCTCCCCGAGAATTCGGAGGCCTTAGCCGGGCAGGGGGAGACCCCCAAGGGCCTGGCGGCTCCCCAGGAAGTCCACGCCTGGGAAGGTGGTGCTGCTCCTTCGTGTCCTGCACAGGGAGAGGCCCGGAGGCTGCCCCGCTGTAGAGCTAGCCCACTGGACTTGACTTCTGTGGCCTGGCTTGGCCACTTAGAGCCTTGTGGCCCTGGACAGTCGGAGCAGCTGGTCTCCTCATTGGCAGGTGGGGATGTGAAGTAGCCAGGATACCTGCATCCCAGAGGGGTGGGGACGAACACCTGGCCTCACGCATGTCGCCCACTCCTGGGACATTGGGGATTCTTGGCATCCTGCTTATTATAGCCGGGAATTCCTTCTGTGTCTGACTCCTGAGTCCCCATGATGCACCCGGCACCCAGGTCTCCCTGGGAGCACTGAGGACATGCCCTCCTCTGGCCTGCCCTTCTCCCAGGTGCTTTCCCTGTCGGACCTGAGGGTGTGCCAGGGGCACTGACTCTGGGCTGGAGAGGCCCGAGGACTGCAGAACCCCAGCCTCCAAGAGCAGAGATGTTTGGCACAGAGCCAGGGAACATGGGCATGCTTAACCCTTTCTTGTAAGGATCCTTGGGTAGGACACTGTGCCCTTTCTCTCCGGCAACCCTTTCCAGGTTTTCATCTCCCCTGGGTCAGGAAGATTTTGTGTGTGTTTGCACTCCCTCCTGCTCTAATTTAAGCTGATCATGATGAGATTTTTGCAGCAATGAGGAAGGCCCCAGAAACTATCCAGAAAGTCCCCTGGCTTGTCACTCTGAGTAAAAGAAAACAGGGACCCTGGCCAAAGGAACCAACCCTGTGTCAGGGCTCTTCCCACAGTGCCATGGCCACCTAGGTCAAGCCTTCCCCGACACGTAGAACTGACCCTTTCCAGACACACAGGGTGTAGAGGCCCTCCCTGCCACCCATCCCACAGGCTGGCAGCCTCACCCCTGCCCGGCCTCATCAAAGCCCATCCGGACCCCCAGGCCTTCTCTCGCGCCCCCCTCAGATCCACCATCTTTTCTGCCCGGAGGTTGGACGGGACATTCTATGCAGGCCATGAGTGCTCCTGATCTCAAAGTAGGGTGTTCTGAGGGAGGAGAGGAGGCCTAGACCCTGAGATCTGTGACTTGATCCCTGCCTCTCAGGAAGGAAGGAGGCCACCATTGGGTGTTTCCTCCTGGGGCTGGGGTCTCTGTGTACACACATATGGTTGTATATGAACCCCACATGGACCTGCCCTAGGCCCCAGCAGAGTGTGTGTGTGTGTTTATAACTCTTTGCCACCTTAGTATTAATATTAGTCATACAGGTTCTTTAACTTTGCTTATGCCTGGAGGGGGAGCTTGTATAATTGTGTATGTGCCTGCATATAAGCACTTTGATGTAAAACTGTGTATACAAAGGTGGGCTTGGGTGTACAACTATATGTACATCCCGTGAGACTATTGTGTGAATGCAAGTGCACTGTGAGTGTACACCCACATATATTTGAATAACTGGGTTTGTGTGTTTAAAGCATAAAAGCATGCAACAGTGTGCATACATGTGGTTATGTGTGACTGTGTATAACATGTTGTGTCCCTGGGTTGCTCTCAGTTTATAACTGGGTATGCGTGTGTACACATGCGACAGGATATTGCCCTGCAAGGATGAACCCGTACCGAGTTGTGCATGAGATTTACCCAGCGTGTGTGTGTGTGTGTGTGTGTGTGCGTCTGTCTGTCTTGGTGTGATTTTGAAATGGTGTTTTTGGGTAAATAGGTGCATTCGAGCCTGTGACTGAGGGACAACAATTGTGTGTTGACAAACTCCAGCCACCCCATAAGCCATGTCCAGTGAGAAGGAAATGTGTAATGTGTTTGTTAAACATAAAACATTATAGTGACAAGGTACCAGGTCCTACAGTGATAAGAGTAAATCAAGAAAGTCTCTCTCTCTCTCTCTCCCTCCCTCCCTCCCTCCCTCCCTCCCTCTCTTCAGCATCTTGGCCCCTCTCTGGCGTTGTTCCCTCACACCTAAGCCCAATGGTGTTTTGTAGTCTTTCAGCTGTTACCTCAGTCCCTCCTCGCCTCATTCCCGATTCACTCCGTTGCTATAGGTATGTTTGAAACCCCAGCGTGGTAGATTTTAATTAGTCTTCCTACAGATGGCCAATTAACATTCATTACTTTTGCCTTGAGCGATTAATTATGAGTTTGGATAGAAAAAGGAGAGAAGAGGAGAGGAAGATGGGCAGGTGAATGAAAAGAGAAAAGAGAAGGGGGTTTGATTGGGAGTTTGGAATTTTTACACAGAGCTGGCCGGTGGGGGAGAGGGTGGGAAAAAACCATTTGAATCCCCTTGCTCCCAGCGGCCTCCCTCGGCCCACAGCTGCTCCGGGCCCCTAATCGGCTTGGCTGGCCCAGCCCTTCAGGAAAATAGAGCTCACACCCTCTTTTGGGGCATCCGTAAGCCTTTGGTGTTCCCTGACCCCAGCTTCTTTCATAGGACCAACCCTCTTGTGTTTTCTGCCAGAGCTGGGTGGGAACTTGTCAGGAATCGTCCAAAACACTGCAGATAACCCCGAAATGAAGCTCCGCGGAATTGTAGTAGCTCATTGTACAGGTGAGGAAGCTGAGGCTCAGGCCGGAAATGACTTCCCCAGCTCAAGCGTCTCAGGTGGAGAGTCCAGCTTTGTTGACCCCTGGCCCAGCTCTCCTTCCACTGCAACCCAGGTGTTTATAGGTGTTTGTTCAGCGTTTAACACTAAAATATGGAACATACTCGCCTGCATCGGACAGAAGCATTCTTCAAGGTTTCTAACGTAATTCACATCCTCCAGCGTGCACCCAGCTGCCGAGTGTTCACATGGTTTCCTGGCCCCTTGAAAGACCCCCTGGCGATGCGGCCCTGGTTAGGAACTGTAGTGCTCTCTGTCCCTAATCCTAAATCCATCCCAGGGGTGGGGGACGGACGCCCAAATGTGAACAGTGGTCCTGTGGGTGGGAGGATTACAAGTGATTTTAGTTTTCCTCTTTAAAATCAACTGTACTTTTTACTTTCTCTAGCACAAATATACTACTTGAATAATATAAGTATGACTGTGTTACTTGAAATTTTTCAAAATATATTTGTACAAAGAAACAGAAAAGGAGTCCGCGTTAGTTCACGAACTTTTAAAAAGACCATAAATATGTACATCAAAAATTTAACACTGCCTAGCGCTTGAGTCGGTTATCGCCTGCCTGGATTTGAGTTGAAGCTCTGCCACCTACTTATACTGTGGCTCGGTTTCCTCATCAGTCAGGTGGGGTTAAAAAGAGCATCTGTCTCAACGTCGAGAGGATTAAGTAAAATAATGCATGGAAGGTCTTATACTAGTGCCTTATATCTAGAAAAAAGCTCAATAAATATTAGCTGTTATTAATATTAATAACAGTAAGATTTTAAAATAATGATATCTGAGTGGCAGGATTTTGGAGAATTTTTATGTGGCTCTTTTGTTTTCCTGTATTTTGAAAAATTCCCATAGTGAACATGCATTTCCTTGGTAATAAGAAGAATGTGGAAGGAAGGAAGGAAGGAAGGAAGGAAGGAAGGAAGGAAGGAAGGGTTGGGAGATGTTCAAAGAAAATTAGTTCTGCTGTTTTAAGTTTCTACTACATCTCCACTGTTTCACTCATGCTGTGGGGAGCGGGGTTGTATGGCTGATGTCCCCTGGCAGTCTTACTCATACCATGACAAACGTTCCTACCTCCAGTAGAATCAGTTGTGAGCTTCAGACGTCTCTGGAGAGAACAAGAAGATCCAAGTGAGTCAGAGTGGTCGGCCTCCTGGAGGAAGAGCAGATGAGCTGAAGGAAGCAAGATGGGGCTTCCACTGCAGCAAGGGAGAGCCTGGCTTAGCATGTCCAGGCCTTTTTTGTGGTTCATGTCTGAGCAACGAGAAATGCCACCAACCACAGCATCAGCGTTGGGGACGGGGGATGGAGGCAGCAAGCCTGAGGCCTGAGGTGCAAGTAGAAGCGGGATGGGAAGACCCAATGGTGCAGCAAAGGGAACAAAGTCTGTGGTTCCGAGACAGAGGAGCTGCCAGCTGGCTCATTAGGAAAAGGAGAAGCTCGCCGCAGCTTATGAAGAATCCTGGACTCCCACACCTGAGCACGAATGTGCTCATTGAAGGGTGGTTGGCAGCCAGGTGCTGGGGCTGAGGGCCCGGACTGATGCTGCAGCCTGGGGCAGAGACAGGGGTGTCCCCAGGCTGGGTGAGGTGAGCGGTGGGCTGCAGCCTGGGAGAAGTATCCTATGCCTTTGTAGAGGCAGAAGGAGAGAGAATAGCTGAAACCAGAGGCTCTCTGGGCAGGGACCAGGAGTACTAGGAACTCAGACATGGATGAAGGTTGCCCAGAACAAGTGAGACTAGAACGGGCCTTGAAGGTTGAGAATTGGCATTGGTGGGGAGGAGGAAAGCATGCCAGGTGGCAGAAACCTCGTGAGCAAAAGCACTAAGGTTAATTACCATAAACTTTATTTTTTTCTTAAAATAATGGCACGGTGTATGGGAACAGGACACCAGGTAGCCGGGTGGCTCATGGTCTGTTGGAGTGGACGAGGCCAGATGACAGACGTCTCTGAGGCACTGGACTGAAGCACTGCAGCTTATGAGCTACTTGCCTGGGGATGAGTGTCTACATTATCAGACCCCTGTCCTCAACACCAGGCTCCAGAGACTTCCCAGAGCTGTCTTATGGCTCCCTCCAGGCCTCTCCCCAGACACTGATGTCACCAGTACTCTGGGGATCCAGTAGGAGTCCTCTCCTGCAGTGCCTTCCACACTCATCACCACCTTCACCTGATTGGATTTCCTAAATGTCCTCTTATACTAATTAATCCATTTCCCAAGGAGCCTGGTGAACATCTATAGGGGGATGTGAGATAATAAGACATAAGAATCCTAAGAGTCTTAAAGACTTACCAGCTGCTCAGGGGAGACAGGCATAGGTAGAGAAGTGCCATGATAAAGGATGTGCTTTTGACCTTAAGTACAACAGGCCTTCGGACTGAAGCCAGGATGGCCTTTCTGCAGGAGTTGCTGCCCTGGACTCCCGGAAGCTCGGCCGTGAGTTTCTCCAGGCTCTCTCCCTGCCTCCTTGGTTTGCTGCACTCTCTGCCTCTGCCTGCTACCAAATTTCATTTCCCTCTGAGTCACTTACCTCAAGTGCCTGAGAGAGAATCTCATTGTTTGAGGCCAGCCCCAAACCAAGGTCCCCGGCAAACTCATGGTCACCACCTCAATTCAATCAGTTGTGGCCATAGGAGGTCAGTGTAGTTCACTCAGGGCAGTGGGGGGAAGGGGGGGCAGCGTGTGGAGGTGTGGGCACAGCAGGCAGGCACACCAGAAATTATTGCATATATTTATCTGTTTCTTCATTTCATACAGTGTTGCATGATATAGTATTTCTGACATTTCTTTCATTTTGTCATTGCTTTTTGAAGACAAATTTAGTAATATGGCTATTATTTGACATAAAAGTTTATTATAAATTGTTTTTCTGATGTAGTAGGGGAAATGTATTACCTGAATTACCATGAACTTTTTTCCCTTAAAATATTTTTTTTTTACACTTTGGAACCTTTGGGTATAACTTTTTGGCATAATTTCTCTATTCTATCCCAAATGATTTTGAAATATCTATCACTTCTCTCAGCTGATATTCCATGAACTTCTGCTTCTAAACTTTGATGGCAAAGAGAAAAATGTCTAAGTTTCAGTTAGAAACTCTTTAGAAAAAAAAATGTCTTCAAGCTTAGCCCATTGTTTAAAATTTGAAAACAAACGGTAAATTCAAATTTGGGAAATGAAGTCAGCCAAGACCTCACTGCATCAGCCTCCTGTGCATTTCAAGAATAGCTGAGCCCAGCCTGCATGGCTCAGTGGTTGAGTGTTGAGCTATGAACCAGGAGGTCACAATTGATTCCCCATTCAGGGCACATGCCCAGTGGAGAGTGTGCAGGAGGCAGCTGATCAATGATTCTTTCTTATCATTGATGTTTCTCTCTCTCTCTTCCTCTCCCTTCCTTCTCTGAAATGAATAAAAAAAATTTTTTTAAAGAATAACTTGATACAACTTCCCATATTTGAGTCATCTGCAGAAGTTCCTCCATCACAACCATCAATCCAACATGTTTTCAACAACCTTGGAGCTTCCTGTATGTTATGCCTTCACTCTGCTTACAAACGTTTTGAAAATTTGCCAGCTTTTCAGAAGTGCATGATTAATGTCATATAAAGAACTGACAGTACTGAGATCACCGCGGAATTCTTTCATATCCCGACAAACCTCAACACCATTAAATCCCCAAGATGTGCATGACAATGTGTGTATAAAGCTCTTGGCTCATCTTCTTTAAACGTTGTAGCAATAACATTAAATCTTCCACTTGTGTCAGCAGCTCCCATGTAGAAATAGCTGTGCATTTTACTAAATTCACCTTCCATAATAACCCAGTGTAAGAACACCCATCGCATCCATGAATGTCTGCTTCATTAAGACAGTCTTGAGCATTTTCTGTAGGAATGCTGCACAGGTTGAGTTTGGCATCATTACACTATTAGTTGTCTTATTGTTAACTCAAGAGTAATTTATGAAAACAACTAGAGGCCCAGTGCATGAAATTCGTGCATGGGTAGGGTCCCTAGCAGCTTCCCCGGCTTCCAGCTGCTGGCCAGGGCCTCCCTTCTCCAGCTACCAGCTGCCAGCTGGGGCCTTCCTTCCTTCCACACGGACCTGTGCACAGTTCATGTCATAGTGAGCAATAGAACTCCCGGTTGGTCGAACTCCCGAGGGAACACTTTGCATATTAGGTTTTTATATACATAGATGTCTATTTTAATCATTTCATCAATAAGTATACATGCTTGCTATGTGCCAGACACTATCCTAAGTGCTTTACATATATATGCTCATTAAATCTTCCCAACTGACTATAAGGCAGGTTCTGTGATTTAGTTCCATTTTTCAGAAAAGGAAACTGGCACTAAAAGGTTAATTAATTTTCCAAAGTTTCATAATAAATTTGCAGTTTGTATAAACCAAATTAAATTAGTTTTAAGTTCTCTCCATATTTCTCTTGTATTTCCAACTCAAAATATTTGCCTTTGCATTTCTTTCACTTAAAGTCACCAACGAAAAGTCACTGAATGTGTTTGGGAAGAAAAGGAGCATAACAATGCAAGGAAAACTTTAATTTCTAATTAATTACCAAGTTGAAAAAAATCATGAGTACATTGTACATATCACTTCCTTTTTTAGGATGAATAGTATAGCAAACTGGAGATGGGTCAAAAAAACTGTTCTATAGTTGGGATGCTAATAGACAAGCTGGTTTATTAGTTAATAAAGTACACATTTTAGAAAAAAATACTTACCTTTGTTCACAAATTAGATTCCCTATGCCCTTGGTAGACAAATTTTCTCAGAAATAAAACATTTTCAACTTTAGATACATTTTTACTTTCCTCATTAGATTTCAATTAATCCATGTAGTTTACAAAAGGCAATGTCACCAAAGAGCAGATGTTTACTATAAAACTACACTAATATAAATACTTTTTTTTTCTGGTTTTCTGGAAATTTTAAGTAAATTGCTTTTTCACTCCTGAATTTTTGTTAGCAGAACAACTAGAAGGGTAACAGAATAGCGTATCTTTAACAATGCTCTGTTTCATCCCTCAGCAATCTGATTTCAAAGGTTTTAAGAGAATATTTTAATTGACCTTGAAGTTTCTGTACTTTGAAGGTAGGTTTGGACTGGTCAGGCCCATTACTTTCTTTCATAAATTTCAAACCATGTGCAGAATCTTGGCTTGGAAAGTGTTACTCTACATCAACCTTCATGTCAGTTCTAATTAACTCTTCATGGTGAAATACTTAATTACTCCCCACAGTACTATTGGCATCATAATTTGATGGCAAACTCTTGGACATTTCAGTGAAAAATAGAACTCAAATTTTTGTTTTGACATCACTTTTTAAATTCCTGTGATTTAAATCAATGGTTCTCCCTTACTGATGTTTCTCTCTCTCTCTCTTCCCCTTCCTGTCTGAAATCAATAAAAAAAAATTTTTTTTTTAAAAAAATAATGTGATTTCATTTCAGTAATAAAGGCATCAGCCTATACACCGAAGGGTCAAGGGTTTGATTCCCGGTCAAGGGCAGGTCAATCTCCAGCCCCAGTCCTGGGTGCGTGCTGGAGGCAACCAATCAGTATGTCTCTTTCGCCTCAATGTTTCTCTCTCCCTCACTCTCTCTCGATCAGTGGTTCTCAACCTTCCTAATGCCGCCCTTTAATACAGTTCCTCATGTTGTGGTGACCCCCAACCATAAAATTATTTTCGTTGCTACTTCATAACTGTAATTTTGCTACTGTTATGATTCGTCATGTAAATATCTGATATGCAGGATGTATTTTCATTGTTACAAATTGAACATAATTAAAGCATAGTGATTAATCACAAAAACAATATGTAATTATATATGTGTTTTTCAATGGTCTTAGGCGACCCCTGTGAAAGGGTCGTTCGACCCACAAAGGGGTCGTGACCCACAGGTTGAGAAACACTGCTCTAGATGCTATCAATGGAAAAAATGTCCTCGGGTGAGGATTAACAAAAAAGAAAGAAACTATTTTATTGTCATTTAATTATCGTTCAGCCTAGATTTCTAAGATTCTATTTTATTCTCTTTTACTAATTTATAAGTAATACTCTATTTCTATTCCTTCAGTGGTTACCCCAAACATTTTATTGGGCATGTTTAACTCCTAAAAACATCTAAACTCTATCTTTACCTTCCTTCAGAAAAATGTATGATCTAATTATACTTTAACTTTGGTCACCACTTGGACCAACTTATATACTATTGTTGTTCAATGCTTACTATTTTTTAGTCCTACAAATTATACAGAAATATTAAGGTTTTATACAATCACTATTTATATTTGGGAGGAGTTGCTATGTTTTAACTTTGCCAAAAAGATATTTTATTGCCCTAGCTGATTTGGCTCAGTAATTAGAGCATTGGCCCACGGACTGAAGGATCACAGGTACAATTCCAGGCAAGGCCTGTACCTTATACTTTGGTTACAGGCTTGTTCCCTTGGACCTGGTCTGGGTGTGTGCAGGAGGCAACCAGTCAATGTGTCTCTCTCACGTCAATGTTTCTCTCTGTGTGTCTCTCCCACTCCCACTCCCTCTTAAAAAAGGTCAATGGGGAAAATACCCTCTGGTGAGGATTAACAAAAAAGATATACATATTTTTATTTTTATTCACCTTGAAGTTTCTGTACTTTGAAGGTAGGTTTAGACTGATCAGGCCCATAACTTTCTTTCATAAATTTCAAACCATGTGCAGAACTTTGGCTTGGAAAGTGTCACTCTACACCAACTCTCATGTCAGTTCTATTTTACTCTTGTGTTTATTGATTTTTTAGAGAGAAAGAAAGGGAGAGGGAGAGAAACATCCATGAGAGAGAAACATCAATCAGCTGCTTCCTGCATGATTAAGCCCACAGCCCAGGTATGTGCCCTTGAGCAGGAATCAAACCCACAACCTTTTGCTGATGTTCTATCCACTGAGCAACACCAGACAGGGCAGAATTTTCTTTCTAAGTATATACCACGTTTTGCTTATCCATCCATCCACCCGTCCATCCATCTATCCATCCATGGATACTTGGATGCTTCCATGTTTTAGCTATTATGACTAATGCTGCAATAAGTATGGGTATAAGAAATATCTCTTCAAACCTCTGCTTTCAATTCCTTTAGGTATGGAATTACTTAGCCAAAGCTAAGCCAGACACATACATCCATCACCTCCCTTTGCAGGGTGGGATTTTTTTCTCATTCAGTCAGTAAAGATGTCACCCTTCAGGGGTCTCTGATTTGACTTCCTGTCCCAAGCTTTTTCCTGTCCCTCTCACTGTGGCCCTTTAAAGTCCAAGCCATGGGCCACCAGTGAATTCAGATTTGTTCCAACAAACTCTAGCTTCAGAACTCACTTGCTTGTCTCAATTCAAGCTATCTATCATTTTTGGGCATTAAGAATTTTTTCTTATTCTTCTGCCAGCTCAGCCATCATTCAAAAAGATGTTTTTAAGACTGGCACAAGATTGATAATTGAAATTGAGGGATAAACATGTGGAGATTTATTATACCATTCTCTCTACAAAGTATGTTTGAAATTTCACATAATAAAAAGGTTTAGTTTAAAATAAATAAATACTTTAAAATACTTCAGAGAAAAAGGGATGAAGCAAAATGAAAAAAATAAAAAAGTTAATTGACCCTGGCAGGTTTGGCTCAGTGGATAGAGTGCCGGCCTGCGGCCCAGGTTCGATTCCGGTCAAGTGCACCTGCTTGGGTTGTGGGCTCGATCCCCAGTGGGGGGTGTGCAGGAGGCAGCTGATCAATGATTTTCTCTCATCATTAATGTTTCTCTCTCCCTCTTTCTTCCTCTCTGAAGTCAATAACAAATATATTTTTTTAAAAGTTAATTGTAACGTCTAGATAATAGGATATATGGGTGTTTGTTATAGTATTTTGTCTACATTTATGTATATTTGGAAATTTTATAATTAAAAAGTCAAAACATAATAAAAAGAATTATTAGGTGCTATACTGGGAGGGCTGTCTGGACATCTAATCTACCGTATTATTATAAACAAATGTGACATCATATTCCATTATTGTACTAAGAAAAAAATCCACAGATTACCCTGGCCAAATTGTTGGACAACTGAAGGAGAGTGAGAAATGTGTGTACTGACTAACACAAAGCTATTCAGAACCAGATATGAACAAACAAATTTGTATGAGTGGGAAATTGGGAAGGCGGGCAGGTGAGCAGGTTGGCAGAACACCAAATCAGGTAGAGATGGGACTGCTGAAGTGTCTTGATATTGAACTAACAAAGGGCTTAGTTTTTCATTGCATGATCCATGATCCATGTGACAGCAGGATCCAGCTTCTCTCTTTCATAGGTCCAGCGTCTCTAGTTTTAGGGAGCAGAGATTGTCTCCAACCTCCAGCCTAAATCTCGCCTGCTCTGTAAGTATACCCACTCTAGCCCTTTCTGTTGCCTCACAGGATGCTTGCAAGTTATCATGTCCATTCCAGAACTCCCAAAGGCTGGTCTTGCCAATCTATCACTACATAATTGTCTGACATGAGTACATTTCCCAGAGCCTGGGATTCCTTCTGGATGAAAGTCTGAGTGAGCATTCAGCAGTATAAATAGCTCATGATGGGCTTTGGCAATTCTGGTCAAGACCCCTTGGGAGGTAAGATAGAGGTCTCCCTGCCCTTTATTTCTAGTTCTATGTTCTCCATTTGAGTAAGAACACATCTGCAACTCCTAAGAAAGAGCCTTAGTCTCCAGGGACAGAGCAGTCTGGATCCATATGTTGAAAAGAAACATTTCACCCTGGCAAATTTCACAGGGCATAGGCAGTCTCATGTTTATGTTCTATTGTGATAAAAATTTTCATTCATACACTGTCTCAAAGAAGTCTTAAATTATGTTTCTCAAATTGATATGTTCAGTCAACAAATCTTTAATGAGTGCCCATTATATGCCAGAAAACTGTGCTGGGTATTAAGAACACAGCAATGAACAAAATAAATGAAGTTCTCATGAAGTTGCTACTTTATATAGTTGATTTCATGTACTTTTGACAATTTTCTTCCTCTCAGAAGTTGGACTGACACATGATCTGAAGTGATGTTTTTGAACTGGGTTGGAGGGGGAAGTGTAGGGCATGTACAGAGAGGCAGAGAGAGAGCAAGGATTCCCTGGATGAACGCCACAGTGCAGGCTACCCATTGGTGAGCAGAGAACATGAGGCTAGAAAGGTAGGGACTTGCTCATGAAAGGCCTCTAATTCATGCTAAGGTATTTATTTGGACACTAATGGTTCATGCTTATTGAATGCTTACTATGTACTAAGAGCTATACATGAATTACCTCATTTTAATTCCCTCAACAACTCTCTGGTACTATTATTATCTCCAGAAAAACCAAGTCGCAGAGAGATAAAGAAACTGCCCCAGGTCCCACGGTTGTGTCAAAATATTTTAACAGGGTAGAGTTGTGTTGTAGAAATCTGGCAGCCGTGTGTAAGATGAATTGTAACCAGGAGAGTCCACAAATGGTGATCATAAGAGAATCACCAGGGGAAGGTAACAAGAGCCTGAAGTAGGCCAGCGGTAAGGGGAACAGAAGGAAATGAATGCAAAGACTGACTGGATATGCAGGGCAGTGACTGGGAGGAAGATGTCACAGATGCCTCTTAGCTGCTGAGACTGGGTGTCCTGGAGCAGAAGGTGGGCCCATTATCAGAAGAGACTGAGCCAAGGAGAGGCACAGATTTGGTGGGGAAGATGTTGAGCTTGGTTTGGGGGTAATAATGAGTGTCTAAGGAGCCTGTGGGACCCCCATGAAGGCATCTTACAAGCATTTGAAAATTGGTGACTTGATCTGGGGGGAAAATACAGAGGTAGCATTACAAACCTATACCCTTACAGGTCTGCATCAAGGTATTGGTTGGCCCAGCCGGCGTGGCTCAGTGGTTGAGCATCGACCTATGAACCAGGAGGTCACTGTTCTATTCCCAGTCAGGGCACATGCCCGGGTGGGGCTCGATTCCCAGCAGGGGGCGTACAAGAGGAGGCTGATCAAGGATTCTTTATCATCACTGATGTTTCTATCTTTCTCCCTCTTCCTTCCTCTCTGAAATCAATAAAAAATATTTTTTAAAAGGTATTGGCTGAAGCTATGGGAATAAACAATGATAGATAAAATAGACAAGGACAGCTAGTGGATGCCCAAAGTAAAAAGAAAGGGAAGCCCATGAAGGAGCAATTCAGGCAAGTACCTTGTTAGGAAAGTGAAGGGAAGAGAGAATTTCCAAAAGAAAAGGGAGTTGAAAGTAGTCAAATGCTGAAAAGCCCACAGATAATTATGACTTAAAAAAAACAACAACCCTGGAATTTGGAAATAAGGAGTCATGATTAATGTTTCGGAGGATAAAGAGAAACCCTTAGACTCTACTTGTGAGAGAATAAATGGGTACAGCATTTCCAGAAGCCAAATTGGTTATATGCATCAAATAATTAAAATATTACAGATCTGGAAATTATTCTTCTAGAAATTATACTGATAGACATTTACATAAAAAAGTAATATGGCTATGAGGCTATTGATCAAAATTTTGGTGAAAATTTGTAAACAGCACAAATATCCAATAGAGAATATTTAATGAGTCACAAAGATACTTGTGATTGGTTATAAAGATAAAGAAGCAGGTTACAGCCGAAACCGGTTTGGCTCAGTGGATAGAGCGTCGGCCTGCGGACTGAAAGGTCCCAGGTTCGATTCCGGTCAAGGGCATGTACCTGGGTTGCGGGCACATTCCCAGTAGAAGATGTGCAAGAGGCAGCTGATCGATGTTTCTCTCTCATCGATGTTTCTAACTCTCTATCTCTCTCTCTCTCCCTTCCTCTCTGTAAAAAATCAATAAAATATATTAAAAAAAAAAAAAAAAAAAAAAAAAGAAGCAGGTTACAAAACTGTGTACAACATGATTCTCTTCCCTCCTTTTAGGGAGGCATATATATAAAGGAAAAAAATGGAAGGATATACTACAAGAATTTTATGATGGCTGTTTCTGGGTGGTAGGATTTGATAATTATAAAATCTCTGTTTTCCCTTCCCCACATGCATTTACCCTCCCTCATTCTTTTGGATTACCTGTATTTTTTATAACAACTCTGTCTAATAAAAATATAATGTGTGGCACATATGTAATTTTAAATATTCTAGTAGTCACATTTAAAAAGTGAAAAGAAAGAGGTAAAAATAATGTTAATAACGTATTTTACTTAACACCAATATATCCCAAATACAGGGGTGGGCAAAAGTAGGATTAGAGTTGTGAGTACACGAAACAGTTTACTCTCATATTACTTATTAATTATTGTATTATTTATTATTATTAATCTTCTTTTGCTCAATCCTGTATTTATCATTATAGCATGTAATCAGTACAGAAAATGTTAATGATATTTTACATGTTTTTAACACTTAGCCTTCCACATTTGACATTTACAGATCACCTCAGTTTGGGCCATCCACATTTCAAGCACACAATGGCCACATGGCTTTGATATTAGACAGCACAATTCTGTAAAACAATAGCTAACATGTATCAAGGACTTACTATGCACCAGGCAATGTTCTAAGCCCACTGGGTGGGGATTATAACTCGTTCAATCTCACAATAGCTCCATAAAGTTGTGCTTATTATGGTCCCCACAAGCACAGGTTGCTGTTGTAATAACACCATACAAAAAGCCTGGGAGCTTTTCCAAGCCCTTTTGCTAATGTGATGGTGTGGAAGCTGGTTGCAAAGGCTTATTGACTCAAGGGGAAATGACGGAGTTGGAGAGAGACTAAAGCGCATTCAAGAAGCTGGGCTGTGAAGGAGAAAAGTTAACGGAGTGAGGGAAACATGAGGACAGAAGACTTTCTGTAGGGCAGGGAGACCTGAAGGTGAATGGAGGCTGAAGAGAAAAGAGGGGGATGGAAAGTAAGAGGAAGATGGTTGGGGATGTTGTTGGACTACGCTCGCTCTCCCCGTGAGAGCGAGGGCACTGTTGCATAAACATTGCCTGGGCTATGATGGGGGTCATGATATATGCTACAGCTTCCCAGCTTGGGGGTGGTGAGGGAGACAGATTGCAGACACAGACAACTCCGTCCTGCAGGTGAATGCTAAACAGAGTGGAGATTGGTGGTGGCGGAAGGGATTTCCTGGGGAGTTGTTGAACTGAATTGTAAAGAACAAAGTTAGCCAGCAAAGAAGCAAAAAGGGAGGGGATTAGACTTGAGAAGTATGTAACTACAAGGCCTTGTGACTGACTGGATGTGGAGGATGAGAGAGAGTGAGGATTTGAGGACCATTCCCAAGTTTCCCGCATGGGCAAAAGGTCGAGACTGTAACATTTACCTGTTGCCTCTCTGGACTCAGGCATTATCCTGTGCACCACATATTCATCTCATTAAATTCTCACAGAGCTCCCATATAATGCTTGCCGTTTCATACAAGTGTAAGCCCCAGGTGTCGCCATTAGTAAATGGAAGAGTCAGGATTTGAACCCAGGGTATTGCAGAGATGGAGGAAGGGAGAAAAGTTGACGAGGGGCCAGAGCCAGGATGGGCGGTCCCGCGGGGTGAGCAGGTGCCAGTGAAAGGCAAGCCGCCCACATATGTGGGGGTGGGGGGGGGGGGTAAGGCACTCCAGCAGGAGGAAGGTATGACCAGCCTCATCAGGAACAGACCTGGGCAACCTGGGAGGGGGGTCTGGAGAGGAAGGGTTGGGGAACAGAGGTGGGGGAGGGAGCAGCAGGTTTTGGTTAAGGTAGGGTCTTGTGAGGAGAGGAGGCATTTGTATACATAATCATGGGGAGGAGGGGGTAGGTAATAGGAGAGGTGTGATCTGGCAGAGACCCTGAGAAGGGGAGATGTCCTAGGAAGATACTGGGGCCGGGTGGGGCATTGATGCTGGATCCAGAACACAGTGGCAGGTTAGAGACCTCCCACTGAATGACACCTTCTTCTCTTAACCAAAGTCAGGGGAAGCAAGAACAGACAAAGAGGCTCTAAGAAAAGCAAAAATAGGGGAAACCGGATTAGGGATAAATATCTGCAAAGGAAGGAAATTAGGGAACTACAGGAAGACATGAAGAAGAGGCGACAGGAAAGGAAAAGGAGAGGGAGGATGAAGGAGAACCCCTAACATCCAGCGCACCCCAACACTTCATCGGAACCCTATGAACGCCCCATCTTGGGAGAGCTAGCTGCAGCTTCAGAGGTGGGGGGTGGAATGGGGGTAGAACCTGGCCAAGTCCAGACCACCGAGACCTCCCAGTGGAAACCACACCATGACCAGACTGGAGTCACTGGTCTTGTGCAATCTGTTTCTTCACCTGCAGAATGGGGTTCATGACAGGTGGCTGGATGTCAAAGTATTTGGAAAGCACCACAACGGGTAAAGTGTTGTTTTTAATTCTATCGCATTAAAGATGATCATGCATATCCAGAGCCATGGGAAGGAGACGTGGCCGGTCTGTAGATGCGAGTCTAGGAATGGCCTGGTCGGTTCCCAGCTCCTCCACCTGCCCAATTTAGCGAGTTGAGGTCCAAGCCTAGCCTCACCGTGAAAGAGGCGCTGAGGGCCTGCGGCTGGACAGGTGGAGTTCATCTCTGGCTCCGGGCACACAAGGTCCTAGGGGCGGATTCAACTCGAACCTTCTCCTTCGCGGCAACCAGCACCTGGTCTGTGTTCTCAGAGCCCGGGCCCAGGCAGTGCTCATCCAGCGGAATGCGCGTCCAGTCCCTGCGGGGAGCTTGCTCTCCTGCATTTCTTTCCAGATAGAACGACACGCTCCTCGTCGGTGCCTCTGCCCAGACCGCACTCCCGCCTTCTTAGTGATGTGTCCTGGTGAGGTCCTCGTCCCCACTGGACGGAGCCGCCCCTTTTCCAGGATCCAGGATGCGGCAGAGGAGAAGGGGGAAGAAATAGAGGAAAAGTCGGGATGGAGGCGCAGGGAGGCAGGAGAGAGGGGAAATAGATAGCCCGAGACAAACGCGAGAGAGGAAAGACCCGCACAGAGGGCCAGACAGGTCCCGAGAGGCCAGCAAAAGAGACACGAGTGCTCGCCTCGGAGGATTCTGCACGGATTCCTTCCGCAGACGCTTCTGGGCGCCTCCGCGGTGCTCCGTCCTGGCTTCCCAGGACACGAAGGGCTGCAGGGTGCTACGGCTCACCTCCCCCTCTGTCGCTGCTCCCCCATCCCTCCATCTCGCCCGACGGGGCCGGGACGGCGTCGGCGCGCGGGGGCTTTTCGGAGCAGTCGAGTGGAAAATAGACTTTAACCCGCTTTGTGGCGACCGAGGCGCCCGGAGCGCTCTCCCGGTCCAGGGCTCCCGGCGCTCACAAGGGCCACTCCCAAGTCCCGGCCTGGAGTGCCTGCAGATTCACGGGGCACGCCGACCCCCTGGCCCCGGGGCGCCCCGAGGCCCAGCCCGGATCTGCGCACCCGGAGCGCTGCGGCCGGGCTGCTCCGACGGACCCCAACGTCGGCGAGGAGGTGGAAGGCGCTGCGGGCCCCATCTCGCACTGTGCCGGCCCCCTACCGCTGCCCCGCGCCCTCCCAGGCCTCGGCGCGGTGTTTCCTGCGGCCTGGAAGGCCCGGGCCAAAAAGTTTGCGGAGTACGGGTTCTCCAGCCCCCTAGCCCTCGGCGAGATTAATGCACGAAATGGAAACTGGCCAGAGCAGACGCGTCGCTGTTCTGCGGTCCCAGGCTTAAGGTGAAGGTCAGGGGAGGCCCAGCGGCCGCTGCGTTCCCGGGACTGTCGGTGTGTCTTCTCGTGGACGGAGTCG
>NW_006299593.1:545309-545707 GCF_000327345.1 Myotis davidii | reverse complement strand
CGAGAAGATGCTTCCGAGGCCCGCGGGCCCGCGAACTTCGGCTGCAGGGCTGCAGGGCCACAGCTCTGGCGGCTGCTCTCGCGCTGTTCCCGGTCTGGCCCCTTGTGAAAAGAATTGAGCGTCCCTTTTCTGGAGCTGTCCCCCCATGACACCCAGAAAACGCGAAACTCCACGAACAGGGCCGCCCTGGAGACAGTTGGTGGGAAAGCGGGGAGCTGGTTCTTGGGAGAACACCCACTTTCCACTCGTTTCCAAGTTGTCTAAGAACTGAAACGACATCCCGGGACGAATTGGAGAAGGCTCATGAGTTACACACCGGGGAGCGGGGTTGGAGTTTCTCCCAAGTCCCCGGCCCCACGGACGCCTTCTGCTGCTGCTCCCGCGTGGGTTGACACGTT
>NW_006299593.1:539669-544390 GCF_000327345.1 Myotis davidii | reverse complement strand
GTGGGTGGCGCGGGGGAGGCTCGGGGGTGCGCGGGGCTATTCGGAAGTTGTTTCGAGAAGGCTGCGGGGCCTCGGAGGCAGACTCCCAAGCCAAGAGGAGAGCCGCGTCAGACCCCTCACGCTTCTGCCGCCTTGGGTCCCTCCCGGAGAACCAGGTTAGGACTTCCAGGCTTTCCTAGTTATGATGTGGATTGGACGCCAACACGGGAGCATCTTTGGAGCTTCTCCCGGCGGCCTGTCTTAATCTCTCCTGGCCGAGCCAGTCCCAGCCCGGAGAGCTCAGTGTCCACCGCCCTCCCTCCGCCCCAGCTGGATCTGGGACCGTACTCGGCAGTCACGTCCATCACCGATTCCCAGGGATCCGCCCCAGCTGGCCCTTCCGAGCAGGGCAAGGTCCACGCGCGTGCCTTGGGTCTTTGGGAAGAAGGGACCGCGGACAGGGCAAACTGGAGAGTTAATGTTCAGTATGGCATTCTCTGCCGCCTTGAGATGTTTCTCAGCAACCTCTGCCCGACTTCTCCAAGTCACACGCGCCTCTTGGACCCAGAGTGAGGAAGGTTTGCGATAGCACACCAGCTTCCTCGCCGTTTGCCTACTCTGGGACATAGCAGGCTACTATTTATCTGCACTGGACACTCATGGCTAGCGTCCATTCTGATTGCTCAGTAGCCATGCTGTACCATTGGCAAATGAATCGCCCACTGGACACACACACACACACACACACAAGTATGTTTCAATTATCTGATTTTTCCCAAGGAGAACTGCATTTGTTTGAGTTCCTTTTCTTCCTTGAATTTGTTGGAGTTTTTTTTTTTCTTTATGTTGTTGTTGTTGTTGTTCTTCTTCTTCTTCTTCTTCTTCTTCTTCTTCTTCTTCTTCTTCTTCTTCATCTTCTTTTTCAAGAGTAGCGTTAATTTGTGCAGTAATTGCTTTAGTTTCTGGCTTTATTTGTTAGTGTAGACTAGACCTTAGCCTTGTGAGGTTCCATGACCCAGAGCTAGGTAACCCGGCTTTTAGTGAAACACATGAAAAGGACATAGCTAGAGCTAAGGCTCCCAGAGTTAATCTGGCGGCAAACCCGTCTACACAGTCAAAGTAAACTGGATGTTTGGTACAGTTATCTAGCTAATAGGAGAGAAATGATCTCTTGAAGCGTTAGCTACAGCCGCTTGTTTCACGGGAAGCCGCTGTCCCGGGTCCCGATCTGCCAGACTGTTTTCTCAGTCCCTTCTGGCTGGTAGACATTGACCCAATAGATTCCCACAAAATCAGAGAATGTAATTACTGAAACAAGAATTTTTGTGGGTACACATCTCCCCTGGGGATTTCGAAGATTTGTCCAACTCATCCGGTGTGTGTAGTGTGGGGAGGAGGGCGATTTGGGCGGGAAACCTGTCAATTAAAATCAATGTTTACTGATGAAATTGAGTTTTGTTCAAAACTGAGCAAACTCCCTCGGTCCTCCATGGGCTTGGTTCCTGGCCTGCGTCTTGAAGCCCAGTGCCCGCGGACCGATGTGAGAGTCGCGCGTGTTTGTGAACCTTCGCACCAGCTCTGCAGAGGGACTGGTGGAGGGTACAGCGGCCCAGGCGAGAGGGCGCAGCCGGCCCTAAGCCCTGTGATCTCTGCTCAGCGGGAGAAGGCCTCTCCCGCTGCGCCCTCCGCTTCTGACCCACGCGCCCCTCGTCCTCCCAGCCATCGTTTTCGCCTCCAGCCTCGCCTGCGCGTCTAAGGCGCCCAGGGCCGAGGTGCCTCCCTAGAGATCCACCTCCGGCTCTGAGCATCCCCAGCCAGGCGAGGCCCGATAAATCCTCCGCAAAACCCTTTAGGGAACTGCCGCCGCTCCTCGAGCTACCAGCCCCGGCGGGCACGTTGTCGAGTTGCAAAAACGGTTGGATTTTTCTCCCTAGAACCGTGTCTGGATGCGGAGATGGAGCCGAGTGTGAGCGCACTTTTAAACGCGAAATTCGTTGGCCAGTGAAGGACTTTAGAACCCTGAGACGTTTGGTTTTGGTTTCGGGGCGAGTCAGCGTCGCGCCGGAACCCCAGACCCATGAGCGGGGCCCCGGTGGCCCCGCGCCCTGCGGTCCCAGTGGGGCCTCCGCGCGGCGAGCAGAGCCGGCCCGGGGCTCCCGGCGCCGCGTTTTCTAGAGAACCCGGTCTCTGGGATGCTCATTTCAGCCGGATGTTAGTGTTAGAAGCGAAACCCTACAGGAACGAACAGGAGCGTCTGCGCTGTGGTTCGCTGGGGTTTCCGGCAGCCCAGTCCCGGTGCGCGGGGAAGCGGCTTCTCCGCTGAGCGAGGCGGTGGAAGAGGCGAAGCCGGCGCGGGATGGTCCGAACTGGGCGGCTTTGGAGGCCCGCAGGGAGGTGACGGGGGAGACCAGGCGTTGGCTGCCCTTCGGTGTTATGTCCCCGGACATCAGGACCTTTCCAAGCCAGGGAGCAGCGTCCGGAGCGGGCTGTGCGAGACCCTACCCCCTAGGACCCGCGTCGGTAATGGGCCGGCGCTTCAAAGGGCGCCTTTGTTCCGGCAGGAGCGGGATGAGGTTATCTCCGCGGCGTGGCTAGCCTCTCCCTCTTGTAGCCCCAGGTCCCTGAGCCCCGCCGCCAGGTCTAGAGCCCCAGGCCGGCTGCCGTCTTTGCTGAAGGGACCGCAGCTCCGGCCCTGGGCCCTTCCCACCTCCAGTTGCCTCGCTCTTGGGAGTCTCTATTGCTAGTTCGTAGCCGGTGCCTCGAAGTGGACCACAGAGAGAGGCTGGAGGAAAGCTGGGTTGGGTGGGGGTCAGTTGCTAGCTCCAGGGAAGCCTAAGCCAGCCCCTTTTTAATCTGTCCTTGTCTGAAACTGCCAGCCCACTCTCACAGCCCAGAATTATTGGGGGGTGGGGGGAGACAGACCACACCGCACCCCTGTCCCAAGGGTCGGGCAGACACAAACCACATTATAAAAGAGCCACCAAGTCACACATACTGAGGCCAGACCACAGTCCTGAGTCCTCTGCTCCACATGGCCCTTCACACCCACCTACAGGGTCCCTCTGCTGCCCCCTCACCTCTGACTCTGACTAGCCTGAGCCAGTCCAGTGGCTGGAGCCAAACGGTGCAAATGCTGGCGTGAGGCAGGCTTTCTCGCTTCCTGCCTGGCTCATTTGTCCAGAGGACACCCCTGTTGGGACTGCACCTGGGCTCAGAATGAGGTGTTTTCTGAAGCAGTTTATTTTAACATTGACAAGAAGTATCTGCTTCCCACCTATCTCTCCCACCGTTGTCTTGCCCACACTTGAGACTGAAATCCTTATTCCTACCTGGATCAAGCTCCTCCTTTCTCTCCCTCTTACCCTGTTCTGTCAGACCACCTCTCTGGCCATCCGTCCCCTCCACTACCACAAGTTAAACTCTTCTTTCAATCAGGCCCGAGAGTCCGGGGCCTGCCGTTTTGAAGGGCCCAATGGTCAGGGTGTCCCTCCCTCTATCTTCCTAGTCTATGATTCCCCCTCCCTATTGTAGCAGCACAGATCCAACCACTTGAGATAGAGAAGGTGACTGGAAATGAGTGACTTCTCCCAGTCAGGGGACTTTGTCTCCCCCCCAGGCACTAGCCCCTCATTCCTAGGCAACCCTGTCTGCTTGTGTCAGTGTCTGAAGCCAGGGACTTGTAGAAAGTAATGTCAGGCAGTTTCCACCAGCAGAGGGACATGAACCTGGAGAGTTGTAGCAACATCACCTCAATTATATGCCTTGCTTCACTTACAGCCATATTTCCAGAGATGGAAGATCTGAACGGAATAATCTAAACAACTGTCTTAAGAACAAAACAACAGGTCAAACTGAGTCAAACCAAAGGCCATTTCTGAAGAAATTCATTGGATTAGCTAACTCTGTGGAAACATTCTATCTAGGGCTCTCCATTATTGGTGGGTCAGGGGGGACTGTTACATGCCGCTGCATGAGAATCCACGGGTGATTTCAGGACCCTTTCGAGTTTGTTAGCCTGTGCCACGGAGCCTGGTGGGGGTGGGGTGGGAGTTCATGGAGACTGGACTGTCTGTGGACGCTTGCTTAGCTTTTGTAGTTTCTCACCCACCACCCCAGCCTCACCCACTCCAAATGTCATCCCCTCCTCCTGCATCTGGGGGCTGAGTTTCCATGGTGGCCAATATTTGCAAGAGACAGGCACACTCTTTGAAAACCCTGTATGGGAGATAGGAGGAAAAGACAGTAGGGAGGCTGGAGCATGTATTTACACACGCCCATGCAGAAACCAATATACCTATATCTATATATATTAGAGAGAAAGATAATATCAAGATATTTATAAACATGCTCCTTTAGCACGGGACTATTCATGGATGAAGCAAGGCTCTTTTCCCACCAGGGAGCAGCGAGAGTCTCCTGTGGGAGAGGGTTTTACCTGAAAGGAAAGGGAGAGAGGTGGGGAAGGGTAGAAGAACCTGACCTTAGACCTGCAGGTGCTGCCTGGCCAATGACCTAACCGCTGACCTATTTTTACCACTTGCAGGGGAGAGCCTGGGCCAGTGGTAGGCATTTTTAAAGGGCTAGTGGCCTGAGCAAGGCTGGTTTAAGTGAGGGGAGAGTTCCTTGGGTCTCTTCTAGTTCTTGAATCTGTGTTTGGCTTGGGGATGCCTAATAGCTTCACTGTTCCCCTTCCTGACTTCCAGACCCCCAGCCCCTTTTCTCCTCCTTTTCGTGAATTACTG
>NW_006299593.1:535112-537899 GCF_000327345.1 Myotis davidii | reverse complement strand
GCAAGGCTCTTTTCCCACCAGGGAGCAGCAAGAGTCTCGTATGGGAGAGGGTATTACCTGAGGGGAAAGGGAGAGAGGTGGGGAAGGGTAGAAGAACCTGACCTTAGACCTGCAGGTGCTGCCTGGCCAATGACCTAACAGCTGACCTATTTTTACCACTTGCAGGGGAGAGCCTGGGCCAGTGGTAGGCATTTTTAAAGGGCTAGTGGCCTGAGCAAGGCTGGTTTAAGTGAGGGGAGAGTTCCTTGGGTCTCTTCTAGTTCTTGAATCTGTGTTTGGCTTGGGGATGCCTAATAGCTTCACTGTTCCCCTTTCTGACAACCAGCCCCTTTTCTCCTCTTGATCCACTTTGAGTGAAATACGATGGGTCGAGCAGATGAACAGAACTAAGGGACTTTTCTCTGTCTCGGCCTCTTGAGTTGCAGCAGGCCCTATGGATTTGGGCCCATATGCGCTTCCCCAGGCCGGGTCCCACCCTTGGCCCATCAGCAGCTCCGCATTTCTGCCTGGCTCCCAACAGGGTGCCTTGGGAATGTGGAGATGTTGGGGAGGAGAGTGGACTTAAGGAAGGGGAGGCGAAGGGAGAGGGAAGAAAGAAGGGCCATGGATTGGAGAGGGTATCGGAGTTCTCAAGGGAGTAAGGGCTGCCCGGGCAGCAGCTCACGGCGCCCCTTCTCTCTGTCTGTACCCGCGTGTGTTGCCTCGGCGGCGCGGGCAGCGAGCGATGTGCCCCAGGACGGGCTGCTTCTGCACGGCCCCTTCGCGCGCAAGCCCAAGAGGATCCGCACGGCCTTCTCGCCCTCGCAGCTGCTGCGCCTGGAGCGCGCCTTCGAGAAGAACCACTACGTGGTGGGCGCCGAGCGGAAGCAGCTGGCCGGCAGCCTCAGCCTCTCGGAGACGCAGGTAATAATCGCCCCAAATGGGCGGCCCGCGCTCACCTGGGAGCCCCCATAGAGGTGGGAGCGGGCGGGTACAGGCGTGGCCTGAGTCCTCCCCTGGCCTTCCCTGGAGCCCTCTCCTGCCCAGTTCAGGAGGCCACCCGGCGGCGCTCCCGCGAAGCCCGTCTTTAGAGCGCCCGGAAGGGTTTTAATCCAGCCCTAAGGACTCACTAGAAGTGGGGTCAGGCCTCAGACCAAGGCCGCTCCGCTCCCAAGCCCGCAGGAGGAGCCGGGTTACCCGTCACTCCCGGGCGCACCAGTGGACACGGAGCCATCGCAGCGCTGTGATCACTGCCCCCTTCTCCCGCTGCTCTTCCCGGCGCTCACGCTCCGGGGGATGCCCAGGCCTTCCCGCACTGGCTTTGCTGCCGGTCACAGGCAGACCTGGCAGAGGCCTCGACTGCCCACTAGCGCATGCGGTGTGGGGAGAAAGCCCACTGTCCTTAGGGCAGACACAGCAGAGACAGGGGCTAAGCTAGGGAGCCGCCAGCCCTGCTTGGCCCTGTCTCCTCGCAGGCACGCTGGCAGGGAACCGTGGAAATGGCTTTGCAAATGCGAGGGCATCTGAGAATGTGGAAAGGAGATTCTGGGTGTTCGGGTCCTGGTTTCAGTCGCCTGAAGGGCTGTTGAGCTGGGGAGAGACTATACTTCGGTGTTGGTGGGGTTGAACGGGGTGAAATTACAATCATATTTTTGTTATCCATATTTTTGTTATGGATAATTTTTTTTTAATTTGAAAGAAGTAGATGAGAGTTATAGGGAAGCAAATTTGATTTACTGTAAGAAAAGACTTGGCCATTATGAATGCTGCCTGGAAGCACAGCCTAAGCTTTCCCTCTGCCCAAGTAGTCCTGCTAGAGGGGCGGGTGCTGCCCTGGGGAGGATTTCAGTGTCCGCCCTTGTCAATGCCTAGATTTGCAAATGAGAGAGGTCTGCAAGCTGGCTAGCTTTTCATCCTTCACTCCGCTTTCCTGTACTACTGGCTCCCTACCCTCCACTACCCTCCACCACCCTCCACCTTAGTCCATGACTAGGAGAAGGCGCAGGGCTGGGCTGGGGTGTAGCGGGGCAGCTTAGGGTCTCCTGGGGAAGCAATGAGGGGCTTAGCGGGAGAGTCCAAACTCTAACTGCCTCTGACCTCCAGACCTCTCAAGCTTGTCCTCATGTCGCATTTTGGTACCTACTAAGGTCCTATCTGTCTGATGCTCCAAGGCCCCTGTCTCCGCTAAAAGAGATATGATTTGCTAGCTGAGCTGTTCTAACCATAGAAATAAAGTGTACAAAACGGAGTTAATTCTAAAAACGTTTTTTAAAAAAGATATGTGTTTAAAAACCCACTTAAAAAAATAATACCCCCTTTTCCCTTCTGGCAAACAGCATTGTAAATTTGTCTAAAACAAGGTGCCAATTTATGAATGGTGTTTACAGTTAACTTCATTTAAAAAGTACTAGTTATTAAATTTTAATTGCAGAAGTATTTATAATTCCACCGCCCACAGACGAACACTTGTTGAAATAATGTCATTGTTTTAAACTTTCAATTTTTTAGCTTGGTGAGAGCACTTTTAATTAATTTTCTTACACTGAATCTAGCTGCCTGTCGGTATTTGCTCCTAACAATGCCAGGTAGTAAACATGATTGTTTCTTTCATTTTTACGGTAAGGTAGTTCACACATATTTAAAACAAACATTTTAAACAGTGTCACTATCAACACTCACGCCTAATCTTGTTCCGTCTATATAGGTGAGCTGGTTTTAGCATACAGAACACAAACTAGCAATAGAACCACAGGAGGTTTGAGCCTGAGAAACCTCTTTGCAGAGGCTGTTTCCAGGTGACAGAGATGG
>NW_006299593.1:533183-534017 GCF_000327345.1 Myotis davidii | reverse complement strand
CCCTTTGGCGGTCGAACGACCCTTTCACAGGGGTCGCCTAAGACCATCCTGCATATCAGATACTTACATTGCGACTCATAACAGTAGCAACATTACAGTTATGAAGTAGCAACGAAAATAATTTTATGGTTGGGTCACAACATGAGGAACTGTATTTAAAGGGCCAGAAGGTTGAGAACCACTGGTCTAGAAGGTGATCTAGTTTTATCCATGGATAGAGCTGCTGGGAAGGTTAAGCAAATCAGCGTATGAGTCTTAATCCAGAGCTCAGGGGTCTCTGTACGCCCAGAGCTTTAGCATGGAGTGTGGGGAGGTGAGCACCCTGAGCGTCTTTGTTGGGTAAGCTGTGTGTGTGGTTGGGAGTAGGGTGTTTGTGCTGGGATTACAGTGGGTTTATCCAGGAGGTGGAGGGACGGGCCCCAGTCTCTTCTCCCTTCTGGCTCTACTCACTTGCTCCTCACTGCTGTGGTGCAGCCCTGGAGTCTGACCTGGATGTTGCCCATCCAAGTTCAGTCCTGGTGGTTAGGTCAGATCAGAGCCACGAGTGATGCAAGTGAGTGAGTGTTAGTGTGTGTGACTGTGCTGCAGAAACCAATATACCTATATCTGTGCGTATAACGGGTGTGTGTGTGTGTGTGTGTGTGTGCACACAATATGGGCACATGTAGGCGTAGTGTTATTGGTGCTCAAAGGTCAGGTGATATTTCATATGTTCACACCAGATGCCAGCAAGCCGTCATGGAGTGCAGCTTGTGTGCTTCGGTGTGTGTGTGAGAGGAGGGCACATTAGTTTTAGGAGTGAGAGAAGCATTTGGTTGTTCCAAGCTGATTGGT
>NW_006299593.1:530017-533085 GCF_000327345.1 Myotis davidii | reverse complement strand
GTGTTTCTTGACCTTTCCTGGCTTTAAGTTTGGCTGAACTGTGAGGGGAAATGGTACAGAAACATGTTCCTTGGCCTTGGAGATTCCTCATTTAGTGGTGGGCCTTTAAACAAAATGCGCACCCTTGTGGGACATGCATAGGATGGGCAACTGGAGTCCTGTTAAAGTCATAAGTATGCGTGTGGATATGAGCTGAGGGAGGTCAGGGAGACCCACCTGGGTGATTCACCTGAGGGTAAGGGCAAGCATCCAGGATGGTCTAAGGCAGTGGTCGGCAAACTCATTAGTCAACAGAGCCAAGTACGACGATTGAAATTTCTTTTGAGAGCCAAATTTTTAAAACTTAAACTATATAGGTAGGTACATCATTATTAACTTAATTAGGGTACTCCTAAGGCTTAGGAAGAGCCACACTCAAGGGGCCAAAAAGCCGCATGTGGCTCGCGAGCCACAGTTTGCCGACCACGGGTCTAAGAGAGGAGAAAGAAGGCTCAGGAAGAGTTGTGGCTATGGTTTATGTGGGATCTGAGGTGACCTCAGTTTTATGGGGTGAGAGTTGAGCTTAGCATGGCATTGGGTTTGACCTTCAGAGTGGGAGCAGGTCACATGATCACGTGATGGGAAATGGAGTCCTCATCCTGTGCCTGTCCCTCAAGGTGAGAGAGCAGGGAGGAGAGCAGGCTTGAGGGGTGGCTTGATTTGTGTCTCCAAGCCTCCATCTAGTCTGAGGGTTTCTGTGTCTGAGATGACAGACAGGACAGGCTTAAGTTAAAGCACAAGAGAATAGTAGGACATAAGGAGGAACTTTTTGTGTCAGAGTTACAAAACTTAAATAATACTGAATAGGAGTATTTTAACTCCTTGAGATGAGGACAGGTATTCCCCTGAAAGTAGGCAGGGGCCAGAAGCCACAGACCCTTCCATTTGGGATGAGCTAAGGTTGGGGAGTGGTGGAAAAGAAGGGATCCAGAGCTGGTTCATTCAAACAGCAGAATATTTCAAAGTTAAGTCTGAAATATTGGCTGGAGCTGTAGTTTCCTTGTTTGTTAGTTCATTTGCCTATTTAATCATACATTAATACATGCATGCCTTTATTCATTAAAGCATAAATTGATCAATCCACTAATGCATTGATTCATTCATTCATCCACAGCAGTTTCACCTTCTTTTTATTTAATTAATTAATTTTAATGTTTTTTTAATTGATTTCAGAAAGAAGGAGGGAGGGAGAGAGAGAGAAACATCAATGACGAGAATTATTGATCCACTGCCTCCTGCACTCTCCATACTGGGGATCAAGCCCACAACCCCAGTATGTGCCCTGACTGGTAATGGAACCTGTGAACTCCTGGTTCATGGGTTGACGCTCAACCACTGAACCACACAGGCTGGGCAGTTTCACCTTCTTCATCCTGTCTGACTCAAGCTGACCTTTGTTACCACCAACAATGTCTCCCTCCCCCAGGTCCCCCCTTTAAGTGGTTAATACAGTCCACAACATGGAGAATTAAGAATTGACTGTATTGTAGAAGTGTCCACTGAACTAAGCCAAAAGAGAATCCCATTTCTTCAGCCATTAGCACTTTCCAAACCCCCCTTTTTTAATTAGGTCTCAATCCCTCTGCCATTGATTCTCTCCTGTTTTCCAGGTTTGGCCAGAGCATAGGGCTGGGTCACTTCATCTCTCTGTCCAGCTGGCTGAACAGACCTGGAACCTGTCCACTAGGACTCCAAAGCGGACTAACTCACTGCTTTGGTTCTCCAGGTTCCATAGTCCGGTGAGGAGACAGGTTCGAGCAAATAAATCAGCGCACTGCTGGGATCACTGTTCCCGAGACAGAGAAAAGTGCTAAAGGAGTACAGATGGGTGGTGGGGCAGGGCCAAAGTCCGAACACCTGGGCACGGTTTTGAAGGCTAAGAGCATTTCAGGTCGGGTAACTCAGGGAAAAGCAGAGACTCCTGAAAGGGTCTGTCTTATCTGAAAAACTGAGAAATGTTTAGTGAGGTAGGGACTTGGGGGACCATAAGGAACCTCTCCCCGACCCCAAGGGGTCAGAGATGGGTGAGGGCTTCCTCCAGCCAACCTCTCAGCTGTGCCTTTGGAGCTTAGAGAGAGGTGTGTGGATGTTGGGGTGGGAACAGGTACAGAAGAAGCACGGCCTCCTAAGGCTGGCTCCCACGGAGCTGGTAGCCATACTATGTGATCTCGTTCCTTCCCAGGTCCTCTCTCCTCTAGAGAAGGGGCTCGGGGTGAGGCTGGGTTGGAGATGTCATGAGTGTCACTCTTATTTTCCACTGCACTCAGAGTCCAGTTTCTTTTCTTTTCCAAGTAAAAAGTAACTATTAATTGTTATCAATAATGCATTAAAGAAAAGTCAGAAAAGTGAAGAAAAGAAAGAAAAGTCACCCATACCTTGGGTACATTTCCTTCTAGTCTTTTTTCCCCCCATGCATAGATTTTGTTTTTCCATGGTTGTGTTCACGCTGTGCCCAAACTGTGCATCCTCATTTTCACTAACATTACTACATCATAAGCTTCCCCCTGTTAGTTCAGTCTTTGTAAACAGCATCTGGACATTCAGCCCAAGGCTGTTCTCCAGAAGATAGCCAGGCTGCCCAGGGAGAGGGTTTGCAGCCCTGTTTCTAGACAGCTGACTCCTTGACACTGGTTGTTTTCGTGAAGAAAATATTCAGAATCAACTTTCACTTGGGTGTGCCAGGAGGTTCCACCATCGAAACTTTCCTTCTTTGGGCCAGTGATTCTAGGCAAGGGTAGCAGGTTGGGTCCATTCCACTATAGCTGTGTTTCCTTCCTGGAAGGAGAGATGGGAGTGTGTGGGAGGGAGAAGGTGCAGAAAGGGGCCCTCTGTCCCCGGTGCAGTCCAGTGCGGCCCTGAATCACCCCAGCAGGCTAGCCATGCCTAACCCTCATTCGGCTCCTTGGGCTCTTAGGAATGCTACCCAGGCCAGCACCCAGACGTGACTCATGTGCATGCCTTGCATGGGAAGCAGGGCAAGCTCACCCACCTACTGGATGGCACAGTCACAGCAGGCTCCAGGGTGGGTG
>NW_006299593.1:526175-529895 GCF_000327345.1 Myotis davidii | reverse complement strand
GTGAGGGGTGGGGAGGGGCCAGGCTGGCTGCCAAATGGTTATGCTGAGAACCACCCAAGGCCCCATAGCCCTGTGCCCAAGGAAAGGTGGGCATAGAATCCAGAAGCCCTGGGCTTAGAGCATCCCCCTTCCTCCCCATGTACCTGAGGCAAGACACACAGGTGAGGGGTTTGAACCCTGCCCTGGACATGAGGGAAGAGGGCCCCTCTCCTCATTTTATTGCCTGAAGCCAGGCCCCTCATCTCTTCCTGTCCTTGGCTGGTTGCTCCATATAGCACTGAGCACTGGTGTCCCCACCCTACGCCTATTGCTCTAAAATCAAGGGCAGGGCAGATAGAGCTGTGGAAACCCTGGTTGGGGGCGGGGGTAGGGGCAGCTCTGGGTTAGGTGGGCTCCATGGAAGGGACAGAGGGGACTGCCTGGGAATTGTGAGGGTGGGGCATCCTGGGCAGGAAACTGCCAACTGGACCTGGATGTCCAGGCCTGATTTTGACTACCATCGCCTGGCTTTATGGCAAAGGCCGGTGACTGTCACCTATCCTCGGGGAGTAGAGGCTGGACTGGGTAGTCTTTCTGAGGACTGCCCTGGACCCCGCCCAGGAGTCAAGGATCCCCCCTTAGCAGCCACTGCTGCTGCCAAAATCAAGGTGCTTGCCATCACCCCACACACACGGCTTACCACTCACCATCCACACTGGCACCATGGATCGCCCTAGCTGCAGTTGGCACTGTCTCCTTCAGAATGTGCTGGCATTTCCAGGAAAGCATCCATGCCTTGTAACCCTGGCCAGTCTGCATCACCTTCTCACCTTCCTGAGATGCTCTGGAGCAAAAGCCCAGGAGGTGCCCTGGAGCCCCAAGGGCCCCAGAATGCCTTTCTCCTGTAGATGAGGGAATTGAGCCCAGAGAGGGAAGGAACTGGCAGAGGCTCCTGTCACTGACTCAGGCTGACCCGGTCCACTGGCTGCACAAGGCCAAGTGAAAAACTGCATGGTCCAGAGAAGCGGACAGACGGGGATGCGATGGCTTCATATGTCCTCTCATTTATGTTCCCATCAACCCTGTGGAAGAGTGAGTGTTATCTCTTCTCTAGGAACCATAGAGACCCAGGTCTGTTGGGCTCCGGAGCCTGGGCCTGTCCCTCTGTGTGCTGTGGCTACAGGATGCTCAGCAGCTCCACCACCCGTCCTGTCCCTCTGTCGAGAGGGACAGGAAAATCGCCCCTTTCTGCCCACTGCGTCCTCTCCAAACCCAAGGTGGCAGCTGGCCAGAGAAAAGGACTCTGGCCTCGGTTTCCCCATTGGCTCCCAGCTCATTCTGAGCGCTGAGGTCCTGGCGGCTGTTTCTCACCTGTGCCCCTCCCTCCCCGGCCCAGGTGAAGGTGTGGTTCCAGAACCGGAGGACAAAGTACAAGCGGCAAAAGCTGGAGGAGGAGGGACCCGAGTCCGAGCAGAAGAAGAAGGGCTCCCACCACATCAACCGGTGGCGCATCGCCACCAAGCAGGCCAACGGGGAGGACATCGATGTCACCTCCAATGACTAGGGTGGGCAGCCAGCCACAAACCCAGGAGAGCAGAGTGCTGCCAGGGCCCTCGGCGGGCCCACCTGGACTCTGGCCGCTCCCCGGCCCAGCTGCCCAGCTGCGGGGAAGCCTCAAGTCACGGCCCCATAGGGCTCGGAGCCTGGGGCAACATCGACGGAGGGACAAGAAATGGGCTGGCTGAGGCCTGGGACTGCTCATCCTCTCCTCGGAGAGCCTGCCTGCCTGCCTGCCTGGGCAGGCCCACAGCCACTGCTGCCTCCCAGCCGTTCTCCATTTCTCTTTTCCTTTTGATGCATTTCTGTTTTAATTTATTTTCCAGGCACCCACTATAGTTCTTAGTGATTCCCTGTGTTTCCCTTCCCTATGGGAACAATAAAAGTCTCTCTCTCAATGACGCGGGCATCCAGCTCCAACCCCAGACCCCGTGAGCCGGGGCTGGTGGCTTTGGTTTCTGGGCCACTGGGCACTGGCAGAGCAAGCTTGTTCGGGGCCTGGGAGCCTGGGGTGGGGCCTTAGGGACTCAATTTATTAACTCCTGTCCTTTGTTGGTCATCGACCTGGCCTCTAGCTCCAACTCCACAACCAGAGAAACTGAGGCTAGACATAGGGAAGGACGACCCTGTACATGAGGGAGGCTATGCTTAGGTCTCCAGTTGTGTTGAGCAATGAGCATCAGGTCCAGGTGGGTCAGGGGAGACAGAGAGTGTGCGTACTTCCCATGTTTAGAGACTCTTCATTTGAGGAGAAACCGGAGGGAAGGGGAGTACTGGGGGTGGGGTGGGGGAGGCACCCTTCACAGAGGCTGACAATCCCAGCCCCACGTCCTGGCCTGACCAGAATACTAGGACTTGAGAGTGGGCCTGCAACAAGTGCCCGAGGACGCAGGGCCTCCCAGCCTGGGAAAGAGCGCCAAAGCAGGGCACGCCAAGCTCTTCAGTCCACCTGCCCTTCAATATGTCCACTTGTCTTTCCTGCTTTTCACACACCAAGGTTTCTTTCATTCCCAAAAAAGCAAAACCCGTATTCCTAACAGCCTTTCCCTTATGACATCCAAGTGGTCCCCAACCCTCTGCTGATGCTGATGGCAGTCAATTGCTGTCACCCACTTGTGGCCAAACTTAACTGCCTCTCATCTGGCTTCACCTGCCCCCATCTTCTGGCCATTCCTCCGGACTCCCTCGCCCCTCCCTGCCTGCATCTGGGTACCCCTGACACCTTCTTTTGCCTCTCCAAAGCCTTCCTTGCCTCATCACCTCTGTCCACCCCAGGGTCAGTCCTGTGCCTTTGGCCTGGGGCTTCGCATCCACTGCCAGGACTTGTCTTTGGCTCCCTGGTTCACGCCTCCAGCTGACCTGTACTGAGCTAGCCACCAGCCATTTGGTGTACTCCATGCCCCTCAGCACCTCAAACCCAACCCATCTCTCCACTCTTTCTGCTGGATCGCCCACCTTGACAACTGGCTGAGGTTTTGTCTCCCTTGGGAAACAGTGTACAAGGCTCCTGGGGTGTTGGGAGGGGAGGGGATGAACGGGAGGTATAATGAGGTTTGTGTGGATGTCAAGGATGAGGCCCACTTCAAAGGAGGACCTCCATGCGACGGCTAGGGTTCTCTTAGCCCAAATAGGATCCTGTCTCCCCCTTCCTAAGGCCCCCACCCTTCCTTAACTTCTTCCCCACCCTGACCTCTCCTACATCGCTCCTGGTACCTTCTGCTTCAGTCTCACCCATGTCATCCCTGTCCCTCAGTGAGCTGTGGGCACTGCCGTGCCTTTACTTACCTAGTTCTTGGTGCCTAGAATGTCCTGGTGGCGTGGTCAATGTTAAAGTCATTGGAAAGATGTCCAAGGCCCAGCCTTGTTGCCGGGGGCACACCTAGGGATCCAAACACAGAAGGTCCTTGTGCTGGGACGATGAGCATCTCACTCGGGGCTAGACACCAAAGGGTTAAGTCCCATCCCAACACCCCTCCCCGCATCAACCAGGAAAATGCATCCCTCACATCCTGCATAAGACCCGGTTAAACCCCAGGTGGACTCTTTCGCTATCAGGCAGGTGGGATGACCTCTTGGAAGCTTGTGTGCACAGGTTGGATGAGGGTGAGAAGAAGAGACATCCCTTTTGGCATGAGTAATGGGGTGAGCCGTACCACTCAAGATTCTCTCTCTCTTGGTAGGGAA